>NW_026688418.1:0-60613 GCF_030445035.2 Dasypus novemcinctus | reverse complement strand
GAGTGCACGAAAACGCCTCCCCCTCCCCCCCCCAATCCATCGCAACCGTCTCTCCCACTCCCGGGCTTGGGCACTCCCGCCAGTGGCCACCGTCTCCAGAGCAACAGGAGGGGCGGGGTCGGGGCGAGTCTGCCGGGGGCGGGGTGAGTGGCGCTGGGCGTGGGCGGCCCAGCGGGCCGGGGCGCCTGCGCTTTGCTCCCGGCTTTGCGGGCCTCAGAGAGCGGTGTGCGGCGGCGCGGGAGGCCTAGCGCTTGCCCCTCCCCCTCCCTCACCCCCCCAGCCCGGGCGCCGTCTGGGCGCCCCGAAAGGAGGGGGTCAGGCGGAGGCAGCGGATGGAGCGAGAGGGGGCTTAGATCCCACAGGGCTGTTGGATGCGGCTCTCCGCTGGCAGGTGTCGGCACTTTTGCTTCCCTCCCGCGGGTGACCGACCACGTTCTCCTCCCTCTCAGCTGACCTGGGCCGGTCCAACGAACCTGAGCGCAGGTGGTGCACCTGCGCTGGGGCTCAGGTCCCAGCTGGCACGGGGCTGTCCAGAGACATGCAGAAGCCTGTCTCCTGAGCGTGCACGCACCCAGTGCCAGGCTCAGCCGCAGCCAAAGTGACGGAAGAAGAGGCATGTGTAGGAGGCCCCCCCTGCAACCCGACTCCCCCCCACCCCACCCCCGTACCCCCCGTGCAAGAGCACGGATTCCCAAGTAGAGCCCACTGGCAGGCACTGAGGCCCGGAGCCACCTGCCATCAGCAGCGTAGTCCTGGGTGTCCCCGCAGCCCTCAGGAGCACCAGGGCCTGGGGCTTGATCGACCAGGCAGCTGCGCCTCCGGCGAGAAGGCCTATCTGCTTTGGTTTGGACAATCTGGACAGTATCCCCTGCGGCATTGCCCCGCTATGGTAGCTTGGAACGGCAATCAGTAGGAAAACCACCTGGATGCGTGGCGTGCTGTGGCAGAGGGAAATGTGCCTGAAGATGATGGGTTCTCCCTTTTTTTCCCCCAAAAACGGATGGGTACGACTCGAGTCACTGCCCAGACACCCCATACGTCCGCTTTGGACGGTCACGATGGCCGCTTAGAGTATACCCGGTCCATGGAACACCTGGACCTGTAAGCCACTTGACCGCAGTGCCTGCCCTCACGTGAGCAGAAATGATTTCACGCAAGTGTCTCACCACCCAATAGGTAAGCAGTTTCGTTTTGCGTCCCCGCGGCCCAGAGCCGAGAGAACGCTCGTTGGTCGGTACGGTCCAAAAAGGAGGGCGAGAGGAGGAAGGGCAGGCTCCTTGCTCCAGAGTCGTCGGGGCGTGCTCAGGGGCCCCCTCTCGTCCCAGAAAGAAAGGCAGAGGAAGAGAGGTCATTGACAAGAGGGAGAGGGAAGACCCTGGGCCTGTCCTCTCCGGGAGACAGGCCTCTGCAGGCCTGGCCGGGAGCCCAGGCCGAAGCCCGCAGGCCACCGGTGGGAAAGGCCGGGGTTCCCCTGACATAAGGTGGAGGTGACGGCGATGGAGACAGCATGTCTGTGACCATTGCCGTGGGAGAGACCTGCAGGGCAACGCCGGCCGGCCCTGGCTGGGCTCCCCCCCCCCCCCCCCCCGCTGGAGGAGGCCTCGGGGACTTTGGTTGGCGAGGAAACCCCCTCTTCAGACGGGGTCTGGCAGCCTGGCCCGACCCAAGACCCTTGGCCTGGGCCAGGTGAGCTATGGCATGGAGAGGGGGGCTCTCCCAGCAGCCCCAGAGCTGGCCCACGGGTCCCTTCCCCACAGCCCCTTCTGCAAGGGGCCCTGCCCCTCCCCCCTGCCTTAGAACTCAGCCCCTCTGGTCCCCAGCAAGCGTCAGGAAGGAACTATTCCTATCCAACAGTGGCCCCTAGCGGTGGAAGTTTTGGCTCTGACTTTGGGCACCGAAGCGCTCTCCTTGTTCCTGGAGCTACTTCTGTCTCTTGGCTTTTTCAACCAGACACACAGGAGGGAACAACTGTCCAGGACAGCATAGCAGAGCTTCTCTCCTAGCCCAGTCCCCACCCCGGCAGGCTCCACCCACGTCGGCGACCCCTTCCCGTCGCGTCCCCGTGGCCTCCTGCTGGCATTCGGTGTATACATTTTGGAACCCCGCTTCCCCCCGCGCTGGAGGCTTTCCTGGCAGTGGACGCGCTCCCCGAAGTGCATCGGTGGGTTTCGGCAGGATGCCTATTGGCCGCCTCTGTCCCGGCACTGCCACTGGGGACAACTCCCGAGTGCAGAAAAACGCCTCCTCTCCCCCCCCAATCCATCGCAACCGTCTTCCCACTCCCCGGGCTTGGGCACCTCCCGCCAGTGGCCACCGTCTCCAGAGCAACCAGGAGGGGCGGGGTCGGGGCGAGTCTGCCGGGGGCGGGGTGAGTGGCGCTGGGCGTGGGCGGCCCAGCGGGCCGGGGCGCCTGCGCTTTGCTCCCGGCTTTGCGGGCCTCAGAGAGCGGTGTGCGGCGGCGCGGGAGGTCTAGCGCTTGCCCCTCCCCCTCCCCCCACCCCCAGCCCGGGCGCCGTCTGGGCGCCCCGAAAGGAGGGGGTCAGGCGGAGGCAGCGGATGGAGCGAGAGGGGGCTTAGATCCCACAGGGCTGTTGGATGCGGCTCTCCCGCTGGCAGGTGTCGGCACTTTTGCTTCCCTCCGCGGGTGACGACCACGTTCTCCTCCCTCTCAGCTGACTGGGCCGGTCCAACGAACCTGAGCGCAGGTGGTGCACCTGCGCTGGGGCTCAGGTCCCAGCTGGCACGGGGCCTGTCCCAGAGACATGCAGAAGCCTGTCTCCTGAGCGTGCACGCACCCAGTGCCAGGCTCAGCCGCAGCCAAAGTGACGGAAGAAGAGGCATGTGTAGGGAGGCCCCCCCTGCAACCGACTCCCCCCACCCACCCCGTACCCCGTGCAAGAGCACGGATTCCCAAGTAGAGCCCACTGGCAGGCCACTGAGGCCCGGAGCCACCTGCCATCAGCAGCGTAGTCCTGGGTGTCCCCGCAGCCCTCAGGAGCACCAGGGCCTGGGGCTTGATCGACCAGGCAGCTGCGCCTCGGCGAGAAGGCCTATCTGCTTTGGTTTGGAAATCTGGACAGTATCCCTGCGGCATTGCCCGCTATGGTAGCTTGGAACGGCAATCAGTAGGAAAACCACCTGGTTGCGTGGCGTGCTGTGGCAGAGGGAAATGTGCTGAAGATGATGGGTTCTCCCTTTTTTTCCCCCAAAAACGGATGGGTACGACTCGAGTCACTGCCCAGACCACCCATACGTCCGCTTTGGACGGTCACGATGGCCGCTTAGAGTATACCCGGTCCATGGAACACCTGGACCTGTAAGCCCACTTGACCGCAGTGCCTGCCTCAAGTGAGCAGAAATGATTTCCACGCAAGTGTCTCACCACCCAATAGGTAAGCAGTTTCGTTTGCGTCCCGCGGCCCCAGAGCCGAGAGAAACGCTCGTTGGTCGGTACGGTCCCAAAAAGGAGGGCGAGAGGAGGAAGGGCAGGCTCCTTGCTCAGAGTCGTCGGGGTGCTCTGGGGCCCCTCTCGTCCCAGAAAAGAAAGGCAGAGGAAGAGAGGTCATTGACAAGGGAGAGGGAAGACCCTGGGCCTGTCCTCTCCGGGAGACAGGCCTCTGCAGGCCTGGCCGGGAGCCCAGGCCGAAGCCCGCAGGCCACCGGTGGGAAAGGCCGGGGTTCCCCTGACATAAGGTGGAGGTGACGGCGATGGGAGACAGCATGTCTGTGACCATTGCCGTGGGAGAGACCTGCAGGGCAACGCCGGCCGGCCCTGGCTGGGCCCCCCTCCCCCCGCTGGAGGAGGCCTCGGGGACTTTGGTTGGCGAGGAAACCCCCCTCTTCAGACGGGTCTGGCAGCCTGGCCCGACCCAGACCCTTGGCCTGGGCCAGGTGAGCTATGGCATGGAGAGGGGGGCTCTCCCAGCAGCCCCAGAGCTGGCCCACGGGTCCCTTCCCCACAGCCCCTTCTGCAAGGGGCCCTGCCCCCTCCCCCCTGCCTTAGAAACTCAGCCCTCTGGTCCCCAGCAAGCGTCAGGAAGGAACTATTCCTATCCAACAGTGGCCCCTAGCGGTGGAAGTTTTGGCTCTGACTTTGGGCACCGGAGCCGCTCTCTTGTTCCTGGAGCTTCTTCTGTCTCTTGGCTTTTCACCAGACACACAGGAGGGAACAACTGTCCAGGACAGCATAGCAGAGCTTCTCTCCTAGCCCAGTCCCCACCCGGCAGGCTCCACCCACGTCGGCGACCCCTTCCGTCGCGTCCCCGTGGCCTCCTGCTGGCATTCGGTGTATACATTTTGGAACCCCGCTTCCCCCCGGCGCTGGAGGCTTTCCTGGCAGTGGACGCGCTCCCCGAAGTGCATCGGGTGGGTTTCGGCAGGATGCCTATTGGCCGCCTCTGTCCCGGCACTGCCACTGGGGACAACTCCCGAGTGCAGAAAACGCCTCCCCTCCCCCCCAATCCATCGCAACCGTCTTCCCACTCCCGGGCTTGGGCACCTCCCGCCAGTGGCCACCGTCTCCAGAGCAACCAGGAGGGGCGGGGTCGGGGCGAGTCTGCCGGGGGCGGGGTGAGTGGCGCTGGGCGTGGGCGGCCCAGCGGGCCGGGGCGCCTGCGCTTTGCTCCCGGCTTTGCGGGCCTCAGAGAGCGGTGTGCGGCGGCGCGGGAGGCCTAGCGCTTGCCCCTCCCCCTCCCCCACCCCCAGCCCGGGCGCCGTCTGGGCGCCCCGAAAGGAGGGGGTCAGGCGGAGGCAGCGGATGGAGCGAGAGGGGGCTTAGATCCCACAGGGCTGTTGGATGCGGCTCTCCCGCTGGCAGGTGTCGGCACTTTTGCTTCCCTCCGCGGGTGACGACCACGTTCTCCTCCCTCTCAGCTGACCTGGGCCGGTCCAACGAACCTGAGCGCAGGTGGTGCACCTGCGCTGGGGCTCAGGTCCCAGCTGGCACGGGGCCTGTCCAGAGACATGCAGAAGCCTGTCTCCTGAGCGTGCACGCACCCAGTGCCAGGCTCAGCCGCAGCCAAAGTGACGGAAGAAGAGGCATGTGTAGGGAGGCCCCCCTGCAACCGACTCCCCCCCACCCACCCCGTACCCCGTGCAAGAGCACGGATTCCCAAGTAGAGCCCACTGGCAGGCCACTGAGGCCCGGAGCCACCTGCCATCAGCAGCGTAGTCCTGGGTGTCCCCGCAGCCCTCAGGAGCACCAGGGCCTGGGGCTTGATCGACCAGGCAGCTGCGCCTCGGCGAGAAGGCCTATCTGCTTTGGTTTGGAAATCTGGACAGTATCCCTGCGGCATTGCCCGCTATGGTAGCTTGGAACGGCAATCAGTAGGAAAACCACCTGGTTGCGTGGCGTGCTGTGGCAGAGGGAAATGTGCTGAAGATGATGGGTTCTCCCTTTTTTTCCCCCAAAAACGGATGGGTACGACTCGAGTCACTGCCCAGACCACCCATACGTCCGCTTTGGACGGTCACGATGGCCGCTTAGAGTATACCCGGTCCATGGAACACCTGGACCTGTAAGCCCACTTGACCGCAGTGCCTGCCTCAAGTGAGCAGAAATGATTTCCACGCAAGTGTCTCACCACCCAATAGGTAAGCAGTTTCGTTTTGCGTCCCGCGGCCCCAGAGCCGAGAGAAACGCTCGTTGGTCGGTACGGTCCCAAAAAGGAGGGCGAGAGGAGGAAGGGCAGGCTCCTTGCTCAGAGTCGTCGGGGTGCTCTGGGGCCCCTCTCGTCCCAGAAAAGAAAGGCAGAGGAAGAGAGGTCATTGACAAGGGAGAGGGAAGACCCTGGGCCTGTCCTCTCCGGGAGACAGGCCTCTGCAGGCCTGGCCGGGAGCCCAGGCCGAAGCCCGCAGGCCACCGGTGGGAAAGGCCGGGGTTCCCCTGACATAAGGTGGAGGTGACGGCGATGGGAGACAGCATGTCTGTGACCATTGCCGTGGGAGAGACCTGCAGGGCAACGCCGGCCGGCCCTGGCTGGGCCCCCCCGCCCCCCCCCCGCTGGAGGAGGCCTCGGGGACTTTGGTTGGCGAGGAAACCCCCTCTTCAGACGGGTCTGGCAGCCTGGCCCGACCCAGACCCTTGGCCTGGGCCAGGTGAGCTATGGCATGGAGAGGGGGGCTCTCCCAGCAGCCCCAGAGCTGGCCCACGGGTCCCTTCCCCCACAGCCCCTTCTGCAAGGGGCCCTGCCCCTCCCCCTGCCTTAGAACTCAGCCCTCTGGCCCCCAGCAAGCGTCAGGAAGGAACTATTCCTATCCAACAGTGGCCACTAGCGGTGGAAGTTTTGGCTCTGACTTTGGGCACCGGAGCCGCTCTCTTGTTCCTGGAGCTTCTTCTGTCTCTTGGCTTTTCACCAGACACACAGGAGGGAACAACTGTCCAGGACAGCATAGCAGAGCTTCTCTCCTAGCCCAGTCCCCACCCGGCAGGCTCCACCCACGTCGGCGACCCCTTCCGTCGCGTCCCCGTGGCCTCCTGCTGGCATTCGGTGTATACATTTTGGAACCCCGCTTCCCCCCGGCGCTGGAGGCTTTCCTGGCAGTGGACGCGCTCCCCGAAGTGCATCGGGTGGGTTTCGGCAGGATGCCTATTGGCCGCCTCTGTCCCGGCACTGCCACTGGGGACAACTCCCGAGTGCAGAAAACGCCTCCCCTCCCCCCCAATCCATCGCAACCGTCTTCCCACTCCCGGGCTTGGGCACCTCCCGCCAGTGGCCACCGTCTCCAGAGCAACCAGGAGGGGCGGGGTCGGGGCGAGTCTGCCGGGGGCGGGGTGAGTGGCGCTGGGCGTGGGCGGCCCAGCGGGCCGGGGCGCCTGCGCTTTGCTCCCGGCTTTGCGGGCCTCAGAGAGCGGTGTGCGGCGGCGCGGGAGGTCTAGCGCTTGCCCCTCCCCCTCCCCCACCCCCAGCCCGGGCGCCGTCTGGGCGCCCCGAAAGGAGGGGGTCAGGCGGAGGCAGCGGATGGAGCGAGAGGGGGCTTAGATCCCACAGGGCTGTTGGATGCGGCTCTCCCGCTGGCAGGTGTCGGCACTTTTGCTTCCCTCCGCGGGTGACGACCACGTTCTCCTCCCTCTCAGCTGACCTGGGCCGGTCCAACGAACCTGAGCGCAGGTGGTGCACCTGCGCTGGGGCTCAGGTCCCAGCTGGCACGGGGCCTGTCCAGAGACATGCAGAAGCCTGTCTCCTGAGCGTGCACGCACCCAGTGCCAGGCTCAGCCGCAGCCAAAGTGACGGAAGAAGAGGCATGTGTAGGGAGGCCCCCCTGCAACCGACTCCCCCCACCCACCCCGTACCCCGTGCAAGAGCACGGATTCCCAAGTAGAGCCCACTGGCAGGCCACTGAGGCCCGGAGCCACCTGCCATCAGCAGCGTAGTCCTGGGTGTCCCCGCAGCCCTCAGGAGCACCAGGGCCTGGGGCTTGATCGACCAGGCAGCTGCGCCTCGGCGAGAAGGCCTATCTGCTTTGGTTTGGAAATCTGGACAGTATCCCTGCGGCATTGCCCGCTATGGTAGCTTGGAACGGCAATCAGTAGGAAAACCACCTGGTTGCGTGGCGTGCTGTGGCAGAGGGAAATGTGCTGAAGATGATGGGTTCTCCCTTTTTTTCCCCCAAAAACGGATGGGTACGACTCGAGTCACTGCCCAGACCACCCATACGTCCGCTTTGGACGGTCACGATGGCCGCTTAGAGTATACCCGGTCCATGGAACACCTGGACCTGTAAGCCCACTTGACCGCAGTGCCTGCCTCAAGTGAGCAGAAATGATTTCCACGCAAGTGTCTCACCACCCAATAGGTAAGCAGTTTCGTTTTGCGTCCCGCGGCCCCAGAGCCGAGAGAAACGCTCGTTGGTCGGTACGGTCCCAAAAAGGAGGGCGAGAGGAGGAAGGGCAGGCTCCTTGCTCAGAGTCGTCGGGGTGCTCTGGGGCCCCTCTCGTCCCAGAAAAGAAAGGCAGAGGAAGAGAGGTCATTGACAAGGGAGAGGGAAGACCCTGGGCCTGTCCTCTCCGGGAGACAGGCCTCTGCAGGCCTGGCTGGGAGCCCAGGCCGAAGCCCGCAGGCCACCGGTGGGAAAGGCCGGGGTTCCCCTGACATAAGGTGGAGGTGACGGCGATGGGAGACAGCATGTCTGTGACCATTGCCGTGGGAGAGACCTGCAGGGCAACGCCGGCCGGCCCTGGCTGGGCCCCCCGCCCCCCCCCGCTGGAGGAGGCCTCGGGGACTTTGGTTGGCGAGGAAACCCCCTCTTCAGACGGGTCTGGCAGCCTGGCCCGACCCAGACCCTTGGCCTGGGCCAGGTGAGCTATGGCATGGAGAGGGGGGCTCTCCCAGCAGCCCCAGAGCTGGCCCACGGGTCCCTTCCCCCACAGCCCCTTCTGCAAGGGGCCCTGCCCCTCCCCCTGCCTTAGAACTCAGCCCTCTGGTCCCCAGCAAGCGTCAGGAAGGAACTATTCCTATCCAACAGTGGCCCCTAGCGGTGGAAGTTTTGGCTCTGACTTTGGGCACCGGAGCCGCTCTCTTGTTCCTGGAGCTTCTTCTGTCTCTTGGCTTTTCACCAGACACACAGGAGGGAACAACTGTCCAGGACAGCATAGCAGAGCTTCTCTCCTAGCCCAGTCCCCACCCGGCAGGCTCCACCCACGTCGGCGACCCCTTCCGTCGCGTCCCCGTGGCCTCCTGCTGGCATTCGGTGTATACATTTTGGAACCCCGCTTCCCCCCGGCGCTGGAGGCTTTCCTGGCAGTGGACGCGCTCCCCGAAGTGCATCGGGTGGGTTTCGGCAGGATGCCTATTGGCCGCCTCTGTCCCGGCACTGCCACTGGGGACAACTCCCGAGTGCAGAAAACGCCTCCCCTCCCCCCCAATCCATCGCAACCGTCTTCCCACTCCCGGGCTTGGGCACCTCCCGCCAGTGGCCACCGTCTCCAGAGCAACCAGGAGGGGCGGGGTCGGGGCGAGTCTGCCGGGGGCGGGGTGAGTGGCGCTGGGCGTGGGCGGCCCAGCGGGCCGGGGCGCCTGCGCTTTGCTCCCGGCTTTGCGGGCCTCAGAGAGCGGTGTGCGGCGGCGCGGGAGGCCTAGCGCTTGCCCCTCCCCCTCCCTCACCCCCAGCCCGGGCGCCGTCTGGGCGCCCCGAAAGGAGGGGGTCAGGCGGAGGCAGCGGATGGAGCGAGAGGGGGCTTAGATCCCACAGGGCTGTTGGATGCGGCTCTCCCGCTGGCAGGTGTCGGCACTTTTGCTTCCCTCCGCGGGTGACGACCACGTTCTCCTCCCTCTCAGCTGACCTGGGCCGGTCCAACGAACCTGAGCGCAGGTGGTGCACCTGCGCTGGGGCTCAGGTCCCAGCTGGCACGGGGCCTGTCCAGAGACATGCAGAAGCCTGTCTCCTGAGCGTGCACGCACCCAGTGCCAGGCTCAGCCGCAGCCAAAGTGACGGAAGAAGAGGCATGTGTAGGGAGGCCCCCCTGCAACCGACTCCCCCCACCCACCCCGTACCCCGTGCAAGAGCACGGATTCCCAAGTAGAGCCCACTGGCAGGCCACTGAGGCCCGGAGCCACCTGCCATCAGCAGCGTAGTCCTGGGTGTCCCCGCAGCCCTCAGGAGCACCAGGGCCTGGGGCTTGATCGACCAGGCAGCTGCGCCTCGGCGAGAAGGCCTATCTGCTTTGGTTTGGAAATCTGGACAGTATCCCTGCGGCATTGCCCGCTATGGTAGCTTGGAACGGCAATCAGTAGGAAAACCACCTGGTTGCGTGGCGTGCTGTGGCAGAGGGAAATGTGCTGAAGATGATGGGTTCTCCCTTTTTTTCCCCCAAAAACGGATGGGTACGACTCGAGTCACTGCCCAGACCACCCATACGTCCGCTTTGGACGGTCACGATGGCCGCTTAGAGTATACCCGGTCCATGGAACACCTGGACCTGTAAGCCCACTTGACCGCAGTGCCTGCCTCAAGTGAGCAGAAATGATTTCCACGCAAGTGTCTCACCACCCAATAGGTAAGCAGTTTCGTTTTGCGTCCCGCGGCCCCAGAGCCGAGAGAAACGCTCGTTGGTCGGTACGGTCCCAAAAAGGAGGGCGAGAGGAGGAAGGGCAGGCTCCTTGCTCAGAGTCGTCGGGGTGCTCTGGGGCCCCTCTCGTCCCAGAAAAGAAAGGCAGAGGAAGAGAGGTCATTGACAAGGGAGAGGGAAGACCCTGGGCCTGTCCTCTCCGGGAGACAGGCCTCTGCAGGCCTGGCCGGGAGCCCAGGCCGAAGCCCGCAGGCCACCGGTGGGAAAGGCCGGGGTTCCCCTGACATAAGGTGGAGGTGACGGCGATGGGAGACAGCATGTCTGTGACCATTGCCGTGGGAGAGACCTGCAGGGCAACGCCGGCCGGCCCTGGCTGGGCCCCCCCCCCCCCCCCGCTGGAGGAGGCCTCGGGGACTTTGGTTGGCGAGGAAACCCCCTCTTCAGACGGGTCTGGCAGCCTGGCCCGACCCAGACCCTTGGCCTGGGCCAGGTGAGCTATGGCATGGAGAGGGGGGCTCTCCCAGCAGCCCCAGAGCTGGCCCACGGGTCCCTTCCCCCACAGCCCCTTCTGCAAGGGGCCCTGCCCCTCCCCCTGCCTTAGAACTCAGCCCTCTGGTCCCCAGCAAGCGTCAGGAAGGAACTATTCCTATCCAACAGTGGCCCCTAGCGGTGGAAGTTTTGGCTCTGACTTTGGGCACCGGAGCCGCTCTCTTGTTCCTGGAGCTTCTTCTGTCTCTTGGCTTTTCACCAGACACACAGGAGGGAACAACTGTCCAGGACAGCATAGCAGAGCTTCTCTCCTAGCCCAGTCCCCACCCGGCAGGCTCCACCCACGTCGGCGACCCCTTCCGTCGCGTCCCCGTGGCCTCCTGCTGGCATTCGGTGTATACATTTTGGAACCCCGCTTCCCCCCGGCGCTGGAGGCTTTCCTGGCAGTGGACGCGCTCCCCGAAGTGCATCGGGTGGGTTTCGGCAGGATGCCTATTGGCCGCCTCTGTCCCGGCACTGCCACTGGGGACAACTCCCGAGTGCAGAAAACGCCTCCCCTCCCCCCCAATCCATCGCAACCGTCTTCCCACTCCCGGGCTTGGGCACCTCCCGCCAGTGGCCACCGTCTCCAGAGCAACCAGGAGGGGCGGGGTCGGGGCGAGTCTGCCGGGGGCGGGGTGAGTGGCGCTGGGCGTGGGCGGCCCAGCGGGCCGGGGCGCCTGCGCTTTGCTCCCGGCTTTGCGGGCCTCAGAGAGCGGTGTGCGGCGGCGCGGGAGGTCTAGCGCTTGCCCCTCCCCCTCCCCCACCCCCAGCCCGGGCGCCGTCTGGGCGCCCCGAAAGGAGGGGGTCAGGCGGAGGCAGCGGATGGAGCGAGAGGGGGCTTAGATCCCACAGGGCTGTTGGATGCGGCTCTCCCGCTGGCAGGTGTCGGCACTTTTGCTTCCCTCCGCGGGTGACGACCACGTTCTCCTCCCTCTCAGCTGACCTGGGCCGGTCCAACGAACCTGAGCGCAGGTGGTGCACCTGCGCTGGGGCTCAGGTCCCAGCTGGCACGGGGCCTGTCCAGAGACATGCAGAAGCCTGTCTCCTGAGCGTGCACGCACCCAGTGCCAGGCTCAGCCGCAGCCAAAGTGACGGAAGAAGAGGCATGTGTAGGGAGGCCCCCCTGCAACCGACTCCCCCCACCCACCCCGTACCCCGTGCAAGAGCACGGATTCCCAAGTAGAGCCCACTGGCAGGCCACTGAGGCCCGGAGCCACCTGCCATCAGCAGCGTAGTCCTGGGTGTCCCCGCAGCCCTCAGGAGCACCAGGGCCTGGGGCTTGATCGACCAGGCAGCTGCGCCTCGGCGAGAAGGCCTATCTGCTTTGGTTTGGAAATCTGGACAGTATCCCTGCGGCATTGCCCGCTATGGTAGCTTGGAACGGCAATCAGTAGGAAAACCACCTGGTTGCGTGGCGTGCTGTGGCAGAGGGAAATGTGCTGAAGATGATGGGTTCTCCCTTTTTTTCCCCCAAAAACGGATGGGTACGACTCGAGTCACTGCCCAGACCACCCATACGTCCGCTTTGGACGGTCACGATGGCCGCTTAGAGTATACCCGGTCCATGGAACACCTGGACCTGTAAGCCCACTTGACCGCAGTGCCTGCCTCAAGTGAGCAGAAATGATTTCCACGCAAGTGTCTCACCACCCAATAGGTAAGCAGTTTCGTTTTGCGTCCCGCGGCCCCAGAGCCGAGAGAAACGCTCGTTGGTCGGTACGGTCCCAAAAAGGAGGGCGAGAGGAGGAAGGGCAGGCTCCTTGCTCAGAGTCGTCGGGGTGCTCTGGGGCCCCTCTCGTCCCAGAAAAGAAAGGCAGAGGAAGAGAGGTCATTGACAAGGGAGAGGGAAGACCCTGGGCCTGTCCTCTCCGGGAGACAGGCCTCTGCAGGCCTGGCCGGGAGCCCAGGCCGAAGCCCGCAGGCCACCGGTGGGAAAGGCCGGGGTTCCCCTGACATAAGGTGGAGGTGACAGCGATGGGAGACAGCATGTCTGTGACCATTGCCGTGGGAGAGACCTGCAGGGCAACGCCGGCCGGCCCTGGCTGGGCCCCCTCCCCCCGCTGGAGGAGGCCTCGGGGACTTTGGTTGGCGAGGAAACCCCCTCTTCAGACGGGTCTGGCAGCCTGGCCCGACCCAGACCCTTGGCCTGGGCCAGGTGAGCTATGGCATGGAGAGGGGGGCTCTCCCAGCAGCCCCAGAGCTGGCCCACGGGTCCCTTCCCCACAGCCCCTTCTGCAAGGGGCCCTGCCCCTCCCCCTGCCTTAGAACTCAGCCCTCTGGTCCCCAGCAAGCGTCAGGAAGGAACTATTCCTATCCAACAGTGGCCCCTAGCGGTGGAAGTTTTGGCTCTGACTTTGGGCACCGAAGCCGCTCTCTTGTTCCTGGAGCTTCTTCTGTCTCTTGGCTTTTCACCAGACACACAGGAGGGAACAACTGTCCAGGACAGCATAGCAGAGCTTCTCTCCTAGCCCAGTCCCCACCCGGCAGGCTCCACCCACGTCGGCGACCCCTTCCGTCGCGTCCCCGTGGCCTCCTGCTGGCATTCGGTGTATACATTTTGGAACCCCGCTTCCCCCCGGCGCTGGAGGCTTTCCTGGCAGTGGACGCGCTCCCCGAAGTGCATCGGGTGGGTTTCGGCAGGATGCCTATTGGCCGCCTCTGTCCCGGCACTGCCACTGGGGACAACTCCCGAGTGCAGAAAACGCCTCCCCTCCCCCCCAATCCATCGCAACCGTCTTCCCACTCCCGGGCTTGGGCACCTCCCGCCAGTGGCCACCGTCTCCAGAGCAACCAGGAGGGGCGGGGTCGGGGCGAGTCTGCCGGGGGCGGGGTGAGTGGCGCTGGGCGTGGGCGGCCCAGCGGGCCGGGGCGCCTGCGCTTTGCTCCCGGCTTTGCGGGCCTCAGAGAGCGGTGTGCGGCGGCGCGGGAGGTCTAGCGCTTGCCCCTCCCCCTCCCCCACCCCCAGCCCGGGCGCCGTCTGGGCGCCCCGAAAGGAGGGGGTCAGGCGGAGGCAGCGGATGGAGCGAGAGGGGGCTTAGATCCCACAGGGCTGTTGGATGCGGCTCTCCCGCTGGCAGGTGTCGGCACTTTTGCTTCCCTCCGCGGGTGACGACCACGTTCTCCTCCCTCTCAGCTGACCTGGGCCGGTCCAACGAACCTGAGCGCAGGTGGTGCACCTGCGCTGGGGCTCAGGTCCCAGCTGGCACGGGGCCTGTCCAGAGACATGCAGAAGCCTGTCTCCTGAGCGTGCACGCACCCAGTGCCAGGCTCAGCCGCAGCCAAAGTGACGGAAGAAGAGGCATGTGTAGGGAGGCCCCCCTGCAACCGACTCCCCCCACCCACCCCGTACCCCGTGCAAGAGCACGGATTCCCAAGTAGAGCCCACTGGCAGGCCACTGAGGCCCGGAGCCACCTGCCATCAGCAGCGTAGTCCTGGGTGTCCCCGCAGCCCTCAGGAGCACCAGGGCCTGGGGCTTGATCGACCAGGCAGCTGCGCCTCGGCGAGAAGGCCTATCTGCTTTGGTTTGGAAATCTGGACAGTATCCCTGCGGCATTGCCCGCTATGGTAGCTTGGAACGGCAATCAGTAGGAAAACCACCTGGTTGCGTGGCGTGCTGTGGCAGAGGGAAATGTGCTGAAGATGATGGGTTCTCCCTTTTTTTCCCCCAAAAACGGATGGGTACGACTCGAGTCACTGCCCAGACCACCCATACGTCCGCTTTGGACGGTCACGATGGCCGCTTAGAGTATACCCGGTCCATGGAACACCTGGACCTGTAAGCCCACTTGACCGCAGTGCCTGCCTCAAGTGAGCAGAAATGATTTCCACGCAAGTGTCTCACCACCCAATAGGTAAGCAGTTTCGTTTTGCGTCCCGCGGCCCCAGAGCCGAGAGAAACGCTCGTTGGTCGGTACGGTCCCAAAAAGGAGGGCGAGAGGAGGAAGGGCAGGCTCCTTGCTCAGAGTCGTCGGGGTGCTCTGGGGCCCCTCTCGTCCCAGAAAAGAAAGGCAGAGGAAGAGAGGTCATTGACAAGGGAGAGGGAAGACCCTGGGCCTGTCCTCTCCGGGAGACAGGCCTCTGCAGGCCTGGCCGGGAGCCCAGGCCGAAGCCCGCAGGCCACCGGTGGGAAAGGCCGGGGTTCCCCTGACATAAGGTGGAGGTGACAGCGATGGGAGACAGCATGTCTGTGACCATTGCCGTGGGAGAGACCTGCAGGGCAACGCCGGCCGGCCCTGGCTGGGCCCCCTCCCCCCGCTGGAGGAGGCCTCGGGGACTTTGGTTGGCGAGGAAACCCCCTCTTCAGACGGGTCTGGCAGCCTGGCCCGACCCAGACCCTTGGCCTGGGCCAGGTGAGCTATGGCATGGAGAGGGGGGCTCTCCCAGCAGCCCCAGAGCTGGCCCACGGGTCCCTTCCCCACAGCCCCTTCTGCAAGGGGCCCTGCCCCTCCCCCTGCCTTAGAACTCAGCCCTCTGGTCCCCAGCAAGCGTCAGGAAGGAACTATTCCTATCCAACAGTGGCCCCTAGCGGTGGAAGTTTTGGCTCTGACTTTGGGCACCGAAGCCGCTCTCTTGTTCCTGGAGCTTCTTCTGTCTCTTGGCTTTTCACCAGACACACAGGAGGGAACAACTGTCCAGGACAGCATAGCAGAGCTTCTCTCCTAGCCCAGTCCCCACCCGGCAGGCTCCACCCACGTCGGCGACCCCTTCCGTCGCGTCCCCGTGGCCTCCTGCTGGCATTCGGTGTATACATTTTGGAACCCCGCTTCCCCCCGGCGCTGGAGGCTTTCCTGGCAGTGGACGCGCTCCCCGAAGTGCATCGGGTGGGTTTCGGCAGGATGCCTATTGGCCGCCTCTGTCCCGGCACTGCCACTGGGGACAACTCCCGAGTGCAGAAAACGCCTCCCCTCCCCCCCAATCCATCGCAACCGTCTTCCCACTCCCGGGCTTGGGCACCTCCCGCCAGTGGCCACCGTCTCCAGAGCAACCAGGAGGGGCGGGGTCGGGGCGAGTCTGCCGGGGGCGGGGTGAGTGGCGCTGGGCGTGGGCGGCCCAGCGGGCCGGGGCGCCTGCGCTTTGCTCCCGGCTTTGCGGGCCTCAGAGAGCGGTGTGCGGCGGCGCGGGAGGCCTAGCGCTTGCCCCTCCCCCTCCCCCACCCCCAGCCCGGGCGCCGTCTGGGCGCCCCGAAAGGAGGGGGTCAGGCGGAGGCAGCGGATGGAGCGAGAGGGGGCTTAGATCCCACAGGGCTGTTGGATGCGGCTCTCCCGCTGGCAGGTGTCGGCACTTTTGCTTCCCTCCGCGGGTGACGACCACGTTCTCCTCCCTCTCAGCTGACCTGGGCCGGTCCAACGAACCTGAGCGCAGGTGGTGCACCTGCGCTGGGGCTCAGGTCCCAGCTGGCACGGGGCCTGTCCAGAGACATGCAGAAGCCTGTCTCCTGAGCGTGCACGCACCCAGTGCCAGGCTCAGCCGCAGCCAAAGTGACGGAAGAAGAGGCATGTGTAGGGAGGCCCCCCTGCAACCGACTCCCCCCACCCACCCCGTACCCCGTGCAAGAGCACGGATTCCCAAGTAGAGCCCACTGGCAGGCCACTGAGGCCCGGAGCCACCTGCCATCAGCAGCGTAGTCCTGGGTGTCCCCGCAGCCCTCAGGAGCACCAGGGCCTGGGGCTTGATCGACCAGGCAGCTGCGCCTCGG
This sequence comes from Dasypus novemcinctus, assembly GCF_030445035.2. Taxonomy (NCBI): domain Eukaryota; kingdom Metazoa; phylum Chordata; class Mammalia; order Cingulata; family Dasypodidae; genus Dasypus; species Dasypus novemcinctus. The sequence continues at coordinate 44,380 of NW_026688418.1, read as the reverse complement.
CGAGAAGGCCTATCTGCTTTGGTTTGGAAATCTGGACAGTATCCCTGCGGCATTGCCCGCTATGGTAGCTTGGAACGGCAATCAGTAGGAAAACCACCTGGTTGCGTGGCGTGCTGTGGCAGAGGGAAATGTGCTGAAGATGATGGGTTCTCCCTTTTTTTCCCCCAAAAACGGATGGGTACGACTCGAGTCACTGCCCAGACCACCCATACGTCCGCTTTGGACGGTCACGATGGCCGCTTAGAGTATACCCGGTCCATGGAACACCTGGACCTGTAAGCCCACTTGACCGCAGTGCCTGCCTCAAGTGAGCAGAAATGATTTCCACGCAAGTGTCTCACCACCCAATAGGTAAGCAGTTTCGTTTTGCGTCCCGCGGCCCCAGAGCCGAGAGAAACGCTCGTTGGTCGGTACGGTCCCAAAAAGGAGGGCGAGAGGAGGAAGGGCAGGCTCCTTGCTCAGAGTCGTCGGGGTGCTCTGGGGCCCCTCTCGTCCCAGAAAAGAAAGGCAGAGGAAGAGAGGTCATTGACAAGGGAGAGGGAAGACCCTGGGCCTGTCCTCTCCGGGAGACAGGCCTCTGCAGGCCTGGCCGGGAGCCCAGGCCGAAGCCCGCAGGCCACCGGTGGGAAAGGCCGGGGTTCCCCTGACATAAGGTGGAGGTGACGGCGATGGGAGACAGCATGTCTGTGACCATTGCCGTGGGAGAGACCTGCAGGGCAACGCCGGCAGGCCCTGGCTGGGCCCCCCGCCCCCCCCCCGCTGGAGGAGGCCTCGGGGACTTTGGTTGGCGAGGAAACCCCCTCTTCAGACGGGTCTGGCAGCCTGGCCCGACCCAGACCCTTGGCCTGGGCCAGGTGAGCTATGGCATGGAGAGGGGGGCTCTCCCAGCAGCCCCAGAGCTGGCCCACGGGTCCCTTCCCCACAGCCCCTTCTGCAAGGGGCCCTGCCCCTCCCCCTGCCTTAGAACTCAGCCCTCTGGTCCCCAGCAAGCGTCAGGAAGGAACTATTCCTATCCAACAGTGGCCCCTAGCGGTGGAAGTTTTGGCTCTGACTTTGGGCACCGAAGCCGCTCTCTTGTTCCTGGAGCTTCTTCTGTCTCTTGGCTTTTCACCAGACACACAGGAGGGAACAACTGTCCAGGACAGCATAGCAGAGCTTCTCTCCTAGCCCAGTCCCCACCCGGCAGGCTCCACCCACGTCGGCGACCCCTTCCGTCGCGTCCCCGTGGCCTCCTGCTGGCATTCGGTGTATACATTTTGGAACCCCGCTTCCCCCCGGCGCTGGAGGCTTTCCTGGCAGTGGACGCGCTCCCCGAAGTGCATCGGGTGGGTTTCGGCAGGATGCCTATTGGCCGCCTCTGTCCCGGCACTGCCACTGGGGACAACTCCCGAGTGCAGAAAACGCCTCCCCTCCCCCCCAATCCATCGCAACCGTCTTCCCACTCCCGGGCTTGGGCACCTCCCGCCAGTGGCCACCGTCTCCAGAGCAACCAGGAGGGGCGGGGTCGGGGCGAGTCTGCCGGGGGCGGGGTGAGTGGCGCTGGGCGTGGGCGGCCCAGCGGGCCGGGGCGCCTGCGCTTTGCTCCCGGCTTTGCGGGCCTCAGAGAGCGGTGTGCGGCGGCGCGGGAGGTCTAGCGCTTGCCCCTCCCCCTCCCCCACCCCCAGCCCGGGCGCCGTCTGGGCGCCCCGAAAGGAGGGGGTCAGGCGGAGGCAGCGGATGGAGCGAGAGGGGGCTTAGATCCCACAGGGCTGTTGGATGCGGCTCTCCCGCTGGCAGGTGTCGGCACTTTTGCTTCCCTCCGCGGGTGACGACCACGTTCTCCTCCCTCTCAGCTGACCTGGGCCGGTCCAACGAACCTGAGCGCAGGTGGTGCACCTGCGCTGGGGCTCAGGTCCCAGCTGGCACGGGGCCTGTCCAGAGACATGCAGAAGCCTGTCTCCTGAGCGTGCACGCACCCAGTGCCAGGCTCAGCCGCAGCCAAAGTGACGGAAGAAGAGGCATGTGTAGGGAGGCCCCCCCTGCAACCGACTCCCCCCACCCACCCCGTACCCCGTGCAAGAGCACGGATTCCCAAGTAGAGCCCACTGGCAGGCCACTGAGGCCCGGAGCCACCTGCCATCAGCAGCGTAGTCCTGGGTGTCCCCGCAGCCCTCAGGAGCACCAGGGCCTGGGGCTTGATCGACCAGGCAGCTGCGCCTCGGCGAGAAGGCCTATCTGCTTTGGTTTGGAAATCTGGACAGTATCCCTGCGGCATTGCCCGCTATGGTAGCTTGGAACGGCAATCAGTAGGAAAACCACCTGGTTGCGTGGCGTGCTGTGGCAGAGGGAAATGTGCTGAAGATGATGGGTTCTCCCTTTTTTTCCCCCAAAAACGGATGGGTACGACTCGAGTCACTGCCCAGACCACCCATACGTCCGCTTTGGACGGTCACGATGGCCGCTTAGAGTATACCCGGTCCATGGAACACCTGGACCTGTAAGCCCACTTGACCGCAGTGCCTGCCTCAAGTGAGCAGAAATGATTTCCACGCAAGTGTCTCACCACCCAATAGGTAAGCAGTTTCGTTTTGCGTCCCGCGGCCCCAGAGCCGAGAGAAACGCTCGTTGGTCGGTACGGTCCCAAAAAGGAGGGCGAGAGGAGGAAGGGCAGGCTCCTTGCTCAGAGTCGTCGGGGTGCTCTGGGGCCCCTCTCGTCCCAGAAAAGAAAGGCAGAGGAAGAGAGGTCATTGACAAGGGAGAGGGAAGACCCTGGGCCTGTCCTCTCCGGGAGACAGGCCTCTGCAGGCCTGGCCGGGAGCCCAGGCCGAAGCCCGCAGGCCACCGGTGGGAAAGGCCGGGGTTCCCCTGACATAAGGTGGAGGTGACGGCGATGGGAGACAGCATGTCTGTGACCATTGCCGTGGGAGAGACCTGCAGGGCAACGCCGGCAGGCCCTGGCTGGGCCCCCCGCCCCCCCCCGCTGGAGGAGGCCTCGGGGACTTTGGTTGGCGAGGAAACCCCCTCTTCAGACGGGTCTGGCAGCCTGGCCCGACCCAGACCCTTGGCCTGGGCCAGGTGAGCTATGGCATGGAGAGGGGGGCTCTCCCAGCAGCCCCAGAGCTGGCCCACGGGTCCCTTCCCCCACAGCCCCTTCTGCAAGGGGCCCTGCCCCTCCCCCTGCCTTAGAACTCAGCCCTCTGGTCCCCAGCAAGCGTCAGGAAGGAACTATTCCTATCCAACAGTGGCCCCTAGCGGTGGAAGTTTTGGCTCTGACTTTGGGCACCGGAGCTGCTCTCTTGTTCCTGGAGCTTCTTCTGTCTCTTGGCTTTTCACCAGACACACAGGAGGGAACAACTGTCCAGGACAGCATAGCAGAGCTTCTCTCCTAGCCCAGTCCCCACCCGGCAGGCTCCACCCACGTCGGCGACCCCTTCCGTCGCGTCCCCGTGGCCTCCTGCTGGCATTCGGTGTATACATTTTGGAACCCCGCTTCCCCCCGGCGCTGGAGGCTTTCCTGGCAGTGGACGCGCTCCCCGAAGTGCATCGGGTGGGTTTCGGCAGGATGCCTATTGGCCGCCTCTGTCCCGGCACTGCCACTGGGGACAACTCCCGAGTGCAGAAAACGCCTCCCCTCCCCCCCAATCCATCGCAACCGTCTTCCCACTCCCGGGCTTGGGCACCTCCCGCCAGTGGCCACCGTCTCCAGAGCAACCAGGAGGGGCGGGGTCGGGGCGAGTCTGCCGGGGGCGGGGTGAGTGGCGCTGGGCGTGGGCGGCCCAGCGGGCCGGGGCGCCTGCGCTTTGCTCCCGGCTTTGCGGGCCTCAGAGAGCGGTGTGCGGCGGCGCGGGAGGCCTAGCGCTTGCCCCTCCCCCTCCCTCACCCCCAGCCCGGGCGCCGTCTGGGCGCCCCGAAAGGAGGGGGTCAGGCGGAGGCAGCGGATGGAGCGAGAGGGGGCTTAGATCCCACAGGGCTGTTGGATGCGGCTCTCCCGCTGGCAGGTGTCGGCACTTTTGCTTCCCTCCGCGGGTGACGACCACGTTCTCCTCCCTCTCAGCTGACCTGGGCCGGTCCAACGAACCTGAGCGCAGGTGGTGCACCTGCGCTGGGGCTCAGGTCCCAGCTGGCACGGGGCCTGTCCAGAGACATGCAGAAGCCTGTCTCCTGAGCGTGCACGCACCCAGTGCCAGGCTCAGCCGCAGCCAAAGTGACGGAAGAAGAGGCATGTGTAGGGAGGCCCCCCTGCAACCGACTCCCCCCACCCACCCCGTACCCCGTGCAAGAGCACGGATTCCCAAGTAGAGCCCACTGGCAGGCCACTGAGGCCCGGAGCCACCTGCCATCAGCAGCGTAGTCCTGGGTGTCCCCGCAGCCCTCAGGAGCACCAGGGCCTGGGGCTTGATCGACCAGGCAGCTGCGCCTCGGCGAGAAGGCCTATCTGCTTTGGTTTGGAAATCTGGACAGTATCCCTGCGGCATTGCCCGCTATGGTAGCTTGGAACGGCAATCAGTAGGAAAACCACCTGGTTGCGTGGCGTGCTGTGGCAGAGGGAAATGTGCTGAAGATGATGGGTTCTCCCTTTTTTTCCCCCAAAAACGGATGGGTACGACTCGAGTCACTGCCCAGACCACCCATACGTCCGCTTTGGACGGTCACGATGGCCGCTTAGAGTATACCCGGTCCATGGAACACCTGGACCTGTAAGCCCACTTGACCGCAGTGCCTGCCTCAAGTGAGCAGAAATGATTTCCACGCAAGTGTCTCACCACCCAATAGGTAAGCAGTTTCGTTTTGCGTCCCGCGGCCCCAGAGCCGAGAGAAACGCTCGTTGGTCGGTACGGTCCCAAAAAGGAGGGCGAGAGGAGGAAGGGCAGGCTCCTTGCTCAGAGTCGTCGGGGTGCTCTGGGGCCCCTCTCGTCCCAGAAAAGAAAGGCAGAGGAAGAGAGGTCATTGACAAGGGAGAGGGAAGACCCTGGGCCTGTCCTCTCCGGGAGACAGGCCTCTGCAGGCCTGGCCGGGAGCCCAGGCCGAAGCCCGCAGGCCACCGGTGGGAAAGGCCGGGGTTCCCCTGACATAAGGTGGAGGTGACGGCGATGGGAGACAGCATGTCTGTGACCATTGCCGTGGGAGAGACCTGCAGGGCAACGCCGGCCGGCCCTGGCTGGGCCCCCTCCCCCCGCTGGAGGAGGCCTCGGGGACTTTGGTTGGCGAGGAAACCCCCTCTTCAGACGGGTCTGGCAGCCTGGCCCGACCCAGACCCTTGGCCTGGGCCAGGTGAGCTATGGCATGGAGAGGGGGGCTCTCCCAGCAGCCCCAGAGCTGGCCCACGGGTCCCTTCCCCACAGCCCCTTCTGCAAGGGGCCCTGCCCCTCCCCCTGCCTTAGAACTCAGCCCTCTGGTCCCCAGCAAGCGTCAGGAAGGAACTATTCCTATCCAACAGTGGCCCCTAGCGGTGGAAGTTTTGGCTCTGACTTTGGGCACCGAAGCCGCTCTCTTGTTCCTGGAGCTTCTTCTGTCTCTTGGCTTTTCACCAGACACACAGGAGGGAACAACTGTCCAGGACAGCATAGCAGAGCTTCTCTCCTAGCCCAGTCCCCACCCGGCAGGCTCCACCCACGTCAGCGACCCCTTCCGTCGCGTCCCCGTGGCCTCCTGCTGGCATTCGGTGTATACATTTTGGAACCCCGCTTCCCCCCGGCGCTGGAGGCTTTCCTGGCAGTGGACGCGCTCCCCGAAGTGCATCGGGTGGGTTTCGGCAGGATGCCTATTGGCCGCCTCTGTCCCGGCACTGCCACTGGGGACAACTCCCGAGTGCAGAAAACGCCTCCTCTCCCCCCCAATCCATCGCAACCGTCTTCCCACTCCCGGGCTTGGGCACCTCCCGCCAGTGGCCACCGTCTCCAGAGCAACCAGGAGGGGCGGGGTCGGGGCGAGTCTGCCGGGGGCGGGGTGAGTGGCGCTGGGCGTGGGCGGCCCAGCGGGCCGGGGCGCCTGCGCTTTGCTCCCGGCTTTGCGGGCCTCAGAGAGCGGTGTGCGGCGGCGCGGGAGGTCTAGCGCTTGCCCCTCCCCCTCCCCCACCCCCAGCCCGGGCGCCGTCTGGGCGCCCCGAAAGGAGGGGGTCAGGCGGAGGCAGCGGATGGAGCGAGAGGGGGCTTAGATCCCACAGGGCTGTTGGATGCGGCTCTCCCGCTGGCAGGTGTCGGCACTTTTGCTTCCCTCCGCGGGTGACGACCACGTTCTCCTCCCTCTCAGCTGACCTGGGCCGGTCCAACGAACCTGAGCGCAGGTGGTGCACCTGCGCTGGGGCTCAGGTCCCAGCTGGCACGGGGCCTGTCCAGAGACATGCAGAAGCCTGTCTCCTGAGCGTGCACGCACCCAGTGCCAGGCTCAGCCGCAGCCAAAGTGACGGAAGAAGAGGCATGTGTAGGGAGGCCCCCCTGCAACCGACTCCCCCCACCCACCCCGTACCCCGTGCAAGAGCACGGATTCCCAAGTAGAGCCCACTGGCAGGCCACTGAGGCCCGGAGCCACCTGCCATCAGCAGCGTAGTCCTGGGTGTCCCCGCAGCCCTCAGGAGCACCAGGGCCTGGGGCTTGATCGACCAGGCAGCTGCGCCTCGGCGAGAAGGCCTATCTGCTTTGGTTTGGAAATCTGGACAGTATCCCTGCGGCATTGCCCGCTATGGTAGCTTGGAACGGCAATCAGTAGGAAAACCACCTGGTTGCGTGGCGTGCTGTGGCAGAGGGAAATGTGCTGAAGATGATGGGTTCTCCCTTTTTTTCCCCCAAAAACGGATGGGTACGACTCGAGTCACTGCCCAGACCACCCATACGTCCGCTTTGGACGGTCACGATGGCCGCTTAGAGTATACCCGGTCCATGGAACACCTGGACCTGTAAGCCCACTTGACCGCAGTGCCTGCCTCAAGTGAGCAGAAATGATTTCCACGCAAGTGTCTCACCACCCAATAGGTAAGCAGTTTCGTTTTGCGTCCCGCGGCCCCAGAGCCGAGAGAAACGCTCGTTGGTCGGTACGGTCCCAAAAAGGAGGGCGAGAGGAGGAAGGGCAGGCTCCTTGCTCAGAGTCGTCGGGGTGCTCTGGGGCCCCTCTCGTCCCAGAAAAGAAAGGCAGAGGAAGAGAGGTCATTGACAAGGGAGAGGGAAGACCCTGGGCCTGTCCTCTCCGGGAGACAGGCCTCTGCAGGCCTGGCCGGGAGCCCAGGCCGAAGCCCGCAGGCCACCGGTGGGAAAGGCCGGGGTTCCCCTGACATAAGGTGGAGGTGACGGCGATGGGAGACAGCATGTCTGTGACCATTGCCGTGGGAGAGACCTGCAGGGCAACGCCGGCCGGCCCTGGCTGGGCCCCCTCCCCCCGCTGGAGGAGGCCTCGGGGACTTTGGTTGGCGAGGAAACCCCCTCTTCAGACGGGTCTGGCAGCCTGGCCCGACCCAGACCCTTGGCCTGGGCCAGGTGAGCTATGGCATGGAGAGGGGGGCTCTCCCAGCAGCCCCAGAGCTGGCCCACGGGTCCCTTCCCCACAGCCCCTTCTGCAAGGGGCCCTGCCCCTCCCCCTGCCTTAGAACTCAGCCCTCTGGTCCCCAGCAAGCGTCAGGAAGGAACTATTCCTATCCAACAGTGGCCCCTAGCGGTGGAAGTTTTGGCTCTGACTTTGGGCACCGAAGCCGCTCTCTTGTTCCTGGAGCTTCTTCTGTCTCTTGGCTTTTCACCAGACACACAGGAGGGAACAACTGTCCAGGACAGCATAGCAGAGCTTCTCTCCTAGCCCAGTCCCCCACCCGGCAGGCTCCACCCACGTCGGCGACCCCTTCCGTCGCGTCCCCGTGGCCTCCTGCTGGCATTCGGTGTATACATTTTGGAACCCCGCTTCCCCCCGGCGCTGGAGGCTTTCCTGGCAGTGGACGCGCTCCCCGAAGTGCATCGGGTGGGTTTCGGCAGGATGCCTATTGGCCGCCTCTGTCCCGGCACTGCCACTGGGGACAACTCCCGAGTGCAGAAAACGCCTCCCCTCCCCCCCAATCCATCGCAACCGTCTTCCCACTCCCGGGCTTGGGCACCTCCCGCCAGTGGCCACCGTCTCCAGAGCAACCAGGAGGGGCGGGGTCGGGGCGAGTCTGCCGGGGGCGGGGTGAGTGGCGCTGGGCGTGGGCGGCCCAGCGGGCCGGGGCGCCTGCGCTTTGCTCCCGGCTTTGCGGGCCTCAGAGAGCGGTGTGCGGCGGCGCGGGAGGTCTAGCGCTTGCCCCTCCCCCTCCCCCACCCCCAGCCCGGGCGCCGTCTGGGCGCCCCGAAAGGAGGGGGTCAGGCGGAGGCAGCGGATGGAGCGAGAGGGGGCTTAGATCCCACAGGGCTGTTGGATGCGGCTCTCCCGCTGGCAGGTGTCGGCACTTTTGCTTCCCTCCGCGGGTGACGACCACGTTCTCCTCCCTCTCAGCTGACCTGGGCCGGTCCAACGAACCTGAGCGCAGGTGGTGCACCTGCGCTGGGGCTCAGGTCCCAGCTGGCACGGGGCCTGTCCAGAGACATGCAGAAGCCTGTCTCCTGAGCGTGCACGCACCCAGTGCCAGGCTCAGCCGCAGCCAAAGTGACGGAAGAAGAGGCATGTGTAGGGAGGCCCCCCTGCAACCGACTCCCCCCACCCACCCCGTACCCCGTGCAAGAGCACGGATTCCCAAGTAGAGCCCACTGGCAGGCCACTGAGGCCCGGAGCCACCTGCCATCAGCAGCGTAGTCCTGGGTGTCCCCGCAGCCCTCAGGAGCACCAGGGCCTGGGGCTTGATCGACCAGGCAGCTGCGCCTCGGCGAGAAGGCCTATCTGCTTTGGTTTGGAAATCTGGACAGTATCCCTGCGGCATTGCCCGCTATGGTAGCTTGGAACGGCAATCAGTAGGAAAACCACCTGGTTGCGTGGCGTGCTGTGGCAGAGGGAAATGTGCTGAAGATGATGGGTTCTCCCTTTTTTTCCCCCAAAAACGGATGGGTACGACTCGAGTCACTGCCCAGACCACCCATACGTCCGCTTTGGACGGTCACGATGGCCGCTTAGAGTATACCCGGTCCATGGAACACCTGGACCTGTAAGCCCACTTGACCGCAGTGCCTGCCTCAAGTGAGCAGAAATGATTTCCACGCAAGTGTCTCACCACCCAATAGGTAAGCAGTTTCGTTTTGCGTCCCGCGGCCCCAGAGCCGAGAGAAACGCTCGTTGGTCGGTACGGTCCCAAAAAGGAGGGCGAGAGGAGGAAGGGCAGGCTCCTTGCTCAGAGTCGTCGGGGTGCTCTGGGGCCCCTCTCGTCCCAGAAAAGAAAGGCAGAGGAAGAGAGGTCATTGACAAGGGAGAGGGAAGACCCTGGGCCTGTCCTCTCCGGGAGACAGGCCTCTGCAGGCCTGGCCGGGAGCCCAGGCCGAAGCCCGCAGGCCACCGGTGGGAAAGGCCGGGGTTCCCCTGACATAAGGTGGAGGTGACGGCGATGGGAGACAGCATGTCTGTGACCATTGCCGTGGGAGAGACCTGCAGGGCAACGCCGGCCGGCCCTGGCTGGGCCCCCCGCCCCCCCCCCCGCTGGAGGAGGCCTCGGGGACTTTGGTTGGCGAGGAAACCCCCTCTTCAGACGGGTCTGGCAGCCTGGCCCGACCCAGACCCTTGGCCTGGGCCAGGTGAGCTATGGCATGGAGAGGGGGGCTCTCCCAGCAGCCCCAGAGCTGGCCCACGGGTCCCTTCCCCCACAGCCCCTTCTGCAAGGGGCCCTGCCCCTCCCCCTGCCTTAGAACTCAGCCCTCTGGTCCCCAGCAAGCGTCAGGAAGGAACTATTCCTATCCAACAGTGGCCCCTAGCGGTGGAAGTTTTGGCTCTGACTTTGGGCACCGGAGCCGCTCTCTTGTTCCTGGAGCTTCTTCTGTCTCTTGGCTTTTCACCAGACACACAGGAGGGAACAACTGTCCAGGACAGCATAGCAGAGCTTCTCTCCTAGCCCAGTCCCCACCCGGCAGGCTCCACCCACGTCGGCGACCCCTTCCGTCGCGTCCCCGTGGCCTCCTGCTGGCATTCGGTGTATACATTTTGGAACCCCGCTTCCCCCCGGCGCTGGAGGCTTTCCTGGCAGTGGACGCGCTCCCCGAAGTGCATCGGGTGGGTTTCGGCAGGATGCCTATTGGCCGCCTCTGTCCCGGCACTGCCACTGGGGACAACTCCCGAGTGCAGAAAACGCCTCCCCTCCCCCCCAATCCATCGCAACCGTCCTTCCCACTCCCGGGCTTGGGCACCTCCCGCCAGTGGCCACCGTCTCCAGAGCAACCAGGAGGGCCGGGGTCGGGGCGAGTCTGCCGGGGGCGGGGTGAGTGGCGCTGGGCGTGGGCGGCCCAGCGGGCCGGGGCGCCTGCGCTTTGCTCCCGGCTTTGCGGGCCTCAGAGAGCGGTGTGCGGCGGCGCGGGAGGCCTAGCGCTTGCCCCTCCCCCTCCCTCACCCCCAGCCCGGGCGCCGTCTGGGCGCCCCGAAAGGAGGGGGTCAGGCGGAGGCAGCGGATGGAGCGAGAGGGGGCTTAGATCCCACAGGGCTGTTGGATGCGGCTCTCCCGCTGGCAGGTGTCGGCACTTTTGCTTCCCTCCGCGGGTGACGACCACGTTCTCCTCCCTCTCAGCTGACCTGGGCCGGTCCAACGAACCTGAGCGCAGGTGGTGCACCTGCGCTGGGGCTCAGGTCCCAGCTGGCACGGGGCCTGTCCAGAGACATGCAGAAGCCTGTCTCCTGAGCGTGCACGCACCCAGTGCCAGGCTCAGCCGCAGCCAAAGTGACGGAAGAAGAGGCATGTGTAGGGAGGCCCCCCTGCAACCGACTCCCCCCACCCACCCCGTACCCCGTGCAAGAGCACGGATTCCCAAGTAGAGCCCACTGGCAGGCCACTGAGGCCCGGAGCCACCTGCCATCAGCAGCGTAGTCCTGGGTGTCCCCGCAGCCCTCAGGAGCACCAGGGCCTGGGGCTTGATCGACCAGGCAGCTGCGCCTCGGCGAGAAGGCCTATCTGCTTTGGTTTGGAAATCTGGACAGTATCCCTGCGGCATTGCCCGCTATGGTAGCTTGGAACGGCAATCAGTAGGAAAACCACCTGGTTGCGTGGCGTGCTGTGGCAGAGGGAAATGTGCTGAAGATGATGGGTTCTCCCTTTTTTTCCCCCAAAAACGGATGGGTACGACTCGAGTCACTGCCCAGACCACCCATACGTCCGCTTTGGACGGTCACGATGGCCGCTTAGAGTATACCCGGTCCATGGAACACCTGGACCTGTAAGCCCACTTGACCGCAGTGCCTGCCTCAAGTGAGCAGAAATGATTTCCACGCAAGTGTCTCACCACCCAATAGGTAAGCAGTTTCGTTTTGCGTCCCGCGGCCCCAGAGCCGAGAGAAACGCTCGTTGGTCGGTACGGTCCCAAAAAGGAGGGCGAGAGGAGGAAGGGCAGGCTCCTTGCTCAGAGTCGTCGGGGTGCTCTGGGGCCCCTCTCGTCCCAGAAAAGAAAGGCAGAGGAAGAGAGGTCATTGACAAGGGAGAGGGAAGACCCTGGGCCTGTCCTCTCCGGGAGACAGGCCTCTGCAGGCCTGGCCGGGAGCCCAGGCCGAAGCCCGCAGGCCACCGGTGGGAAAGGCCGGGGTTCCCCTGACATAAGGTGGAGGTGACGGCGATGGGAGACAGCATGTCTGTGACCATTGCCGTGGGAGAGACCTGCAGGGCAACGCCGGCCGGCCCTGGCTGGGCCCCCTCCCCCCGCTGGAGGAGGCCTCGGGGACTTTGGTTGGCGAGGAAACCCCCTCTTCAGACGGGTCTGGCAGCCTGGCCCGACCCAGACCCTTGGCCTGGGCCAGGTGAGCTATGGCATGGAGAGGGGGGCTCTCCCAGCAGCCCCAGAGCTGGCCCACGGGTCCCTTCCCCACAGCCCCTTCTGCAAGGGGCCCTGCCCCTCCCCCTGCCTTAGAACTCAGCCCTCTGGTCCCCAGCAAGCGTCAGGAAGGAACTATTCCTATCCAACAGTGGCCCCTAGCGGTGGAAGTTTTGGCTCTGACTTTGGGCACCGAAGCCGCTCTCTTGTTCCTGGAGCTTCTTCTGTCTCTTGGCTTTTCACCAGACACACAGGAGGGAACAACTGTCCAGGACAGCATAGCAGAGCTTCTCTCCTAGCCCAGTCCCCACCCGGCAGGCTCCACCCACGTCGGCGACCCCTTCCGTCGCGTCCCCGTGGCCTCCTGCTGGCATTCGGTGTATACATTTTGGAACCCCGCTTCCCCCCGGCGCTGGAGGCTTTCCTGGCAGTGGACGCGCTCCCCGAAGTGCATCGGGTGGGTTTCGGCAGGATGCCTATTGGCCGCCTCTGTCCCGGCACTGCCACTGGGGACAACTCCCGAGTGCAGAAAACGCCTCCCCTCCCCCCCAATCCATCGCAACCGTCTTCCCACTCCCGGGCTTGGGCACCTCCCGCCAGTGGCCACCGTCTCCAGAGCAACCAGGAGGGGCGGGGTCGGGGCGAGTCTGCCGGGGGCGGGGTGAGTGGCGCTGGGCGTGGGCGGCCCAGCGGGCCGGGGCGCCTGCGCTTTGCTCCCGGCTTTGCGGGCCTCAGAGAGCGGTGTGCGGCGGCGCGGGAGGCCTAGCGCTTGCCCCTCCCCCTCCCTCACCCCCAGCCCGGGCGCCGTCTGGGCGCCCCGAAAGGAGGGGGTCAGGCGGAGGCAGCGGATGGAGCGAGAGGGGGCTTAGATCCCACAGGGCTGTTGGATGCGGCTCTCCCGCTGGCAGGTGTCGGCACTTTTGCTTCCCTCCGCGGGTGACGACCACGTTCTCCTCCCTCTCAGCTGACCTGGGCCGGTCCAACGAACCTGAGCGCAGGTGGTGCACCTGCGCTGGGGCTCCGGTCCCAGCTGGCACGGGGCCTGTCCAGAGACATGCAGAAGCCTGTCTCCTGAGCGTGCACGCACCCAGTGCCAGGCTCAGCCGCAGCCAAAGTGACGGAAGAAGAGGCATGTGTAGGGAGGCCCCCCTGCAACCGACTCCCCCCACCCACCCCGTACCCCGTGCAAGAGCACGGATTCCCAAGTAGAGCCCACTGGCAGGCCACTGAGGCCCGGAGCCACCTGCCATCAGCAGCGTAGTCCTGGGTGTCCCCGCAGCCCTCAGGAGCACCAGGGCCTGGGGCTTGATCGACCAGGCAGCTGCGCCTCGGCGAGAAGGCCTATCTGCTTTGGTTTGGAAATCTGGACAGTATCCCTGCGGCATTGCCCGCTATGGTAGCTTGGAACGGCAATCAGTAGGAAAACCACCTGGTTGCGTGGCGTGCTGTGGCAGAGGGAAATGTGCTGAAGATGATGGGTTCTCCCTTTTTTTCCCCCAAAAACGGATGGGTACGACTCGAGTCACTGCCCAGACCACCCATACGTCCGCTTTGGACGGTCACGATGGCCGCTTAGAGTATACCCGGTCCATGGAACACCTGGACCTGTAAGCCCACTTGACCGCAGTGCCTGCCTCAAGTGAGCAGAAATGATTTCCACGCAAGTGTCTCACCACCCAATAGGTAAGCAGTTTCGTTTTGCGTCCCGCGGCCCCAGAGCCGAGAGAAATGCTCGTTGGTCGGTACGGTCCCAAAAAGGAGGGCGAGAGGAGGAAGGGCAGGCTCCTTGCTCAGAGTCGTCGGGGTGCTCTGGGGCCCCTCTCGTCCCAGAAAAGAAAGGCAGAGGAAGAGAGGTCATTGACAAGGGAGAGGGAAGACCCTGGGCCTGTCCTCTCCGGGAGACAGGCCTCTGCAGGCCTGGCCGGGAGCCCAGGCCGAAGCCCGCAGGCCACCGTTGGGAAAGGCCGGGGTTCCCCTGACATAAGGTGGAGGTGACGGCGATGGGAGACAGCATGTCTGTGACCATTGCCGTGGGAGAGACCTGCAGGGCAACGCCGGCCGGCCCTGGCTGGGCCCCCCGCCCCCCCCCGCTGGAGGAGGCCTCGGGGACTTTGGTTGGCGAGGAAACCCCCTCTTCAGACGGGTCTGGCAGCCTGGCCCGACCCAGACCCTTGGCCTGGGCCAGGTGAGCTATGGCATGGAGAGGGGGGCTCTCCCAGCAGCCCCAGAGCTGGCCCACGGGTCCCTTCCCCCACAGCCCCTTCTGCAAGGGGCCCTGCCCCTCCCCCTGCCTTAGAACTCAGCCCTCTGGTCCCCAGCAAGCGTCAGGAAGGAACTATTCCTATCCAACAGTGGCCCCTAGCGGTGGAAGTTTTGGCTCTGACTTTGGGCACCGGAGCTGCTCTCTTGTTCCTGGAGCTTCTTCTGTCTCTTGGCTTTTCACCAGACACACAGGAGGGAACAACTGTCCAGGACAGCATAGCAGAGCTTCTCTCCTAGCCCAGTCCCCACCCGGCAGGCTCCACCCACGTCGGCGACCCCTTCCGTCGCGTCCCCGTGGCCTCCTGCTGGCATTCGGTGTATACATTTTGGAACCCCGCTTCCCCCCGGCGCTGGAGGCTTTCCTGGCAGTGGACGCGCTCCCCGAAGTGCATCGGGTGGGTTTCGGCAGGATGCCTATTGGCCGCCTCTGTCCCGGCACTGCCACTGGGGACAACTCCCGAGTGCAGAAAACGCCTCCCCTCCCCCCCAATCCATCGCAACCGTCTTCCCACTCCCGGGCTTGGGCACCTCCCGCCAGTGGCCACCGTCTCCAGAGCAACCAGGAGGGGCGGGGTCGGGGCGAGTCTGCCGGGGGCGGGGTGAGTGGCGCTGGGCGTGGGCGGCCCAGCGGGCCGGGGCGCCTGCGCTTTGCTCCCGGCTTTGCGGGCCTCAGAGAGCGGTGTGCGGCGGCGCGGGAGGTCTAGCGCTTGCCCCTCCCCCTCCCCCACCCCCAGCCCGGGCGCCGTCTGGGCGCCCCGAAAGGAGGGGGTCAGGCGGAGGCAGCGGATGGAGCGAGAGGGGGCTTAGATCCCACAGGGCTGTTGGATGCGGCTCTCCCGCTGGCAGGTGTCGGCACTTTTGCTTCCCTCCGCGGGTGACGACCACGTTCTCCTCCCTCTCAGCTGACCTGGGCCGGTCCAACGAACCTGAGCGCAGGTGGTGCACCTGCGCTGGGGCTCAGGTCCCAGCTGGCACGGGGCCTGTCCAGAGACATGCAGAAGCCTGTCTCCTGAGCGTGCACGCACCCAGTGCCAGGCTCAGCCGCAGCCAAAGTGACGGAAGAAGAGGCATGTGTAGGGAGGCCCCCCTGCAACCGACTCCCCCCACCCACCCCGTACCCCGTGCAAGAGCACGGATTCCCAAGTAGAGCCCACTGGCAGGCCACTGAGGCCCGGAGCCACCTGCCATCAGCAGCGTAGTCCTGGGTGTCCCCGCAGCCCTCAGGAGCACCAGGGCCTGGGGCTTGATCGACCAGGCAGCTGCGCCTCGGCGAGAAGGCCTATCTGCTTTGGTTTGGAAATCTGGACAGTATCCCTGCGGCATTGCCCGCTATGGTAGCTTGGAACGGCAATCAGTAGGAAAACCACCTGGTTGCGTGGCGTGCTGTGGCAGAGGGAAATGTGCTGAAGATGATGGGTTCTCCCTTTTTTTCCCCCAAAAACGGATGGGTACGACTCGAGTCACTGCCCAGACCACCCATACGTCCGCTTTGGACGGTCACGATGGCCGCTTAGAGTATACCCGGTCCATGGAACACCTGGACCTGTAAGCCCACTTGACCGCAGTGCCTGCCTCAAGTGAGCAGAAATGATTTCCACGCAAGTGTCTCACCACCCAATAGGTAAGCAGTTTCGTTTTGCGTCCCGCGGCCCCAGAGCCGAGAGAAACGCTCGTTGGTCGGTACGGTCCCAAAAAGGAGGGCGAGAGGAGGAAGGGCAGGCTCCTTGCTCAGAGTCGTCGGGGTGCTCTGGGGCCCCTCTCGTCCCAGAAAAGAAAGGCAGAGGAAGAGAGGTCATTGACAAGGGAGAGGGAAGACCCTGGGCCTGTCCTCTCCGGGAGACAGGCCTCTGCAGGCCTGGCCGGGAGCCCAGGCCGAAGCCCGCAGGCCACCGGTGGGAAAGGCCGGGGTTCCCCTGACATAAGGTGGAGGTGACGGCGATGGGAGACAGCATGTCTGTGACCATTGCCGTGGGAGAGACCTGCAGGGCAACGCCGGCCGGCCCTGGCTGGGCCCCCTCCCCCCGCTGGAGGAGGCCTCGGGGACTTTGGTTGGCGAGGAAACCCCCTCTTCAGACGGGTCTGGCAGCCTGGCCCGACCCAGACCCTTGGCCTGGGCCAGGTGAGCTATGGCATGGAGAGGGGGGCTCTCCCAGCAGCCCCAGAGCTGGCCCACGGGTCCCTTCCCCCACAGCCCCTTCTGCAAGGGGCCCTGCCCCTCCCCCTGCCTTAGAACTCAGCCCTCTGGTCCCCAGCAAGCTTCAGGAAGGAAATATTCCTATCCAACAGTGGCCCCTAGCGGTGGAAGTTTTGGCTCTGACTTTGGGCACCGGAGCCGCTCTCTTGTTCCTGGAGCTTCTTCTGTCTCTTGGCTTTTCACCAGACACACAGGAGGGAACAACTGTCCAGGACAGCATAGCAGAGCTTCTCTCCTAGCCCAGTCCCCACCCGGCAGGCTCCACCCACGTCGGCGACCCCTTCCGTCGCGTCCCCGTGGCCTCCTGCTGGCATTCGGTGTATACATTTTGGAACCCCGCTTCCCCCCGGCGCTGGAGGCTTTCCTGGCAGTGGACGCGCTCCCCGAAGTGCATCGGGTGGGTTTCGGCAGGATGCCTATTGGCCGCCTCTGTCCCGGCACTGCCACTGGGGACAACTCCCGAGTGCAGAAAACGCCTCCCCTCCCCCCCAATCCATCGCAACCGTCTTCCCACTCCCGGGCTTGGGCACCTCCCGCCAGTGGCCACCGTCTCCAGAGCAACCAGGAGGGGCGGGGTCGGGGCGAGTCTGCCGGGGGCGGGGTGAGTGGCGCTGGGCGTGGGCGGCCCAGCGGGCCGGGGCGCCTGCGCTTTGCTCCCGGCTTTGCGGGCCTCAGAGAGCGGTGTGCGGCGGCGCGGGAGGCCTAGCGCTTGCCCCTCCCCCTCCCTCACCCCCAGCCCGGGCGCCGTCTGGGCGCCCCGAAAGGAGGGGGTCAGGCGGAGGCAGCGGATGGAGCGAGAGGGGGCTTAGATCCCACAGGGCTGTTGGATGCGGCTCTCCCGCTGGCAGGTGTCGGCACTTTTGCTTCCCTCCGCGGGTGACGACCACGTTCTCCTCCCTCTCAGCTGACCTGGGCCGGTCCAACGAACCTGAGCGCAGGTGGTGCACCTGCGCTGGGGCTCAGGTCCCAGCTGGCACGGGGCCTGTCCAGAGACATGCAGAAGCCTGTCTCCTGAGCGTGCACGCACCCAGTGCCAGGCTCAGCCGCAGCCAAAGTGACGGAAGAAGAGGCATGTGTAGGGAGGCCCCCCTGCAACCGACTCCCCCCACCCACCCCGTACCCCGTGCAAGAGCACGGATTCCCAAGTAGAGCCCACTGGCAGGCCACTGAGGCCCGGAGCCACCTGCCATCAGCAGCGTAGTCCTGGGTGTCCCCGCAGCCCTCAGGAGCACCAGGGCCTGGGGCTTGATCGACCAGGCAGCTGCGCCTCGGCGAGAAGGCCTATCTGCTTTGGTTTGGAAATCTGGACAGTATCCCTGCGGCATTGCCCGCTATGGTAGCTTGGAACGGCAATCAGTAGGAAAACCACCTGGTTGCGTGGCGTGCTGTGGCAGAGGGAAATGTGCTGAAGATGATGGGTTCTCCCTTTTTTTCCCCCAAAAACGGATGGGTACGACTCGAGTCACTGCCCAGACCACCCATACGTCCGCTTTGGACGGTCACGATGGCCGCTTAGAGTATACCCGGTCCATGGAACACCTGGACCTGTAAGCCCACTTGACCGCAGTGCCTGCCTCAAGTGAGCAGAAATGATTTCCACGCAAGTGTCTCACCACCCAATAGGTAAGCAGTTTCGTTTTGCGTCCCGCGGCCCCAGAGCCGAGAGAAACGCTCGTTGGTCGGTACGGTCCCAAAAAGGAGGGCGAGAGGAGGAAGGGCAGGCTCCTTGCTCAGAGTCGTCGGGGTGCTCTGGGGCCCCTCTCGTCCCAGAAAAGAAAGGCAGAGGAAGAGAGGTCATTGACAAGGGAGAGGGAAGACCCTGGGCCTGTCCTCTCCGGGAGACAGGCCTCTGCAGGCCTGGCCAGGAGCCCAGGCCGAAGCCCGCAGGCCACCGGTGGGAAAGGCCGGGGTTCCCCTGACATAAGGTGGAGGTGACGGCGATGGGAGACAGCATGTCTGTGACCATTGCCGTGGGAGAGACCTGCAGGGCAACGCCGGCCGGCCCTGGCTGGGCCCCCTCCCCCCGCTGGAGGAGGCCTCGGGGACTTTGGTTGGCGAGGAAACCCCCTCTTCAGACGGGTCTGGCAGCCTGGCCCGACCCAGACCCTTGGCCTGGGCCAGGTGAGCTATGGCATGGAGAGGGGGGCTCTCCCAGCAGCCCCAGAGCTGGCCCACGGGTCCCTTCCCCACAGCCCCTTCTGCAAGGGGCCCTGCCCCTCCCCCTGCCTTAGAACTCAGCCCTCTGGTCCCCAGCAAGCGTCAGGAAGGAACTATTCCTATCCAACAGTGGCCCCTAGCGGTGGAAGTTTTGGCTCTGACTTTGGGCACCGAAGCCGCTCTCTTGTTCCTGGAGCTTCTTCTGTCTCTTGGCTTTTCACCAGACACACAGGAGGGAACAACTGTCCAGGACAGCATAGCAGAGCTTCTCTCCTAGCCCAGTCCCCACCCGGCAGGCTCCACCCACGTCGGCGACCCCTTCCGTCGCGTCCCCGTGGCCTCCTGCTGGCATTCGGTGTATACATTTTGGAACCCCGCTTCCCCCCCGCGCTGGAGGCTTTCCTGGCAGTGGACGCGCTCCCCGAAGTGCATCGGGTGGGTTTCGGCAGGATGCCTATTGGCCGCCTCTGTCCCGGCACTGCCACTGGGGACAACTCCCGAGTGCAGAAAACGCCTCCCCTCCCCCCCAATCCATCGCAACCGTCTTCCCACTCCCGGGCTTGGGCACCTCCCGCCAGTGGCCACCGTCTCCAGAGCAACCAGGAGGGGCGGGGTCGGGGCGAGTCTGCCGGGGGCGGGGTGAGTGGCGCTGGGCGTGGGCGGCCCAGCGGGCCGGGGCGCCTGCGCTTTGCTCCCGGCTTTGCGGGCCTCAGAGAGCGGTGTGCGGCGGCGCGGGAGGCCTAGCGCTTGCCCCTCCCCCTCCCCCACCCCCAGCCCGGGCGCCGTCTGGGCGCCCCGAAAGGAGGGGGTCAGGCGGAGGCAGCGGATGGAGCGAGAGGGGGCTTAGATCCCACAGGGCTGTTGGATGCGGCTCTCCCGCTGGCAGGTGTCGGCACTTTTGCTTCCCTCCGCGGGTGACGACCACGTTCTCCTCCCTCTCAGCTGACCTGGGCCGGTCCAACGAACCTGAGCGCAGGTGGTGCACCTGCGCTGGGGCTCAGGTCCCAGCTGGCACGGGGCCTGTCCAGAGACATGCAGAAGCCTGTCTCCTGAGCGTGCACGCACCCAGTGCCAGGCTCAGCCGCAGCCAAAGTGACGGAAGAAGAGGCATGTGTAGGGAGGCCCCCCTGCAACCGACTCCCCCCACCCACCCCGTACCCCGTGCAAGAGCACGGATTCCCAAGTAGAGCCCACTGGCAGGCCACTGAGGCCCGGAGCCACCTGCCATCAGCAGCGTAGTCCTGGGTGTCCCCGCAGCCCTCAGGAGCACCAGGGCCTGGGGCTTGATCGACCAGGCAGCTGCGCCTCGGCGAGAAGGCCTATCTGCTTTGGTTTGGAAATCTGGACAGTATCCCTGCGGCATTGCCCGCTATGGTAGCTTGGAACGGCAATCAGTAGGAAAACCACCTGGTTGCGTGGCGTGCTGTGGCAGAGGGAAATGTGCTGAAGATGATGGGTTCTCCCTTTTTTTCCCCCAAAAACGGATGGGTACGACTCGAGTCACTGCCCAGACCACCCATACGTCCGCTTTGGACGGTCACGATGGCCGCTTAGAGTATACCCGGTCCATGGAACACCTGGACCTGTAAGCCCACTTGACCGCAGTGCCTGCCTCAAGTGAGCAGAAATGATTTCCACGCAAGTGTCTCACCACCCATAGGTAAGCAGTTTCGTTTTGCGTCCCGCGGCCCCAGAGCCGAGAGAAACGCTCGTTGGTCGGTACGGTCCCAAAAAGGAGGGCGAGAGGAGGAAGGGCAGGCTCCTTGCTCAGAGTCGTCGGGGTGCTCTGGGGCCCCTCTCGTCCCAGAAAAGAAAGGCAGAGGAAGAGAGGTCATTGACAAGGGAGAGGGAAGACCCTGGGCCTGTCCTCTCCGGGAGACAGGCCTCTGCAGGCCTGGCCGGGAGCCCAGGCCGAAGCCCGCAGGCCACCGGTGGGAAAGGCCGGGGTTCCCCTGACATAAGGTGGAGGTGACGGCGATGGGAGACAGCATGTCTGTGACCATTGCCGTGGGAGAGACCTGCAGGGCAACGCCGGCCGGCCCTGGCTGGGCCCCCCGCCCCCCCCCCGCTGGAGGAGGCCTCGGGGACTTTGGTTGGCGAGGAAACCCCCTCTTCAGACGGGTCTGGCAGCCTGGCCCGACCCAGACCCTTGGCCTGGGCCAGGTGAGCTATGGCATGGAGAGGGGGGCTCTCCCAGCAGCCCCAGAGCTGGCCCACGGGTCCCTTCCCCCACAGCCCCTTCTGCAAGGGGCCCTGCCCCTCCCCCTGCCTTAGAACTCAGCCCTCTGGCCCCCAGCAAGCGTCAGGAAGGAACTATTCCTATCCAACAGTGGCCCCTAGCGGTGGAAGTTTTGGCTCTGACTTTGGGCACCGGAGCCGCTCTCTTGTTCCTGGAGCTTCTTCTGTCTCTTGGCTTTTCACCAGACACACAGGAGGGAACAACTGTCCAGGACAGCATAGCAGAGCTTCTCTCCTAGCCCAGTCCCCACCCGGCAGGCTCCACCCACGTCGGCGACCCCTTCCGTCGCGTCCCCGTGGCCTCCTGCTGGCATTCGGTGTATACATTTTGGAACCCCGCTTCCCCCCGGCGCTGGAGGCTTTCCTGGCAGTGGACGCGCTCCCCGAAGTGCATCGGGTGGGTTTCGGCAGGATGCCTATTGGCCGCCTCTGTCCCGGCACTGCCACTGGGGACAACTCCCGAGTGCAGAAAACGCCTCCCCTCCCCCCCAATCCATCGCAACCGTCTTCCCACTCCCGGGCTTGGGCACCTCCCGCCAGTGGCCACCGTCTCCAGAGCAACCAGGAGGGGCGGGGTCGGGGCGAGTCTGCCGGGGGCGGGGTGAGTGGCGCTGGGCGTGGGCGGCCCAGCGGGCCGGGGCGCCTGCGCTTTGCTCCCGGCTTTGCGGGCCTCAGAGAGCGGTGTGCGGCGGCGCGGGAGGCCTAGCGCTTGCCCCTCCCCCTCCCCCACCCCCAGCCCGGGCGCCGTCTGGGCGCCCCGAAAGGAGGGGGTCAGGCGGAGGCAGCGGATGGAGCGAGAGGGGGCTTAGATCCCACACGGCTGTTGGATGCGGCTCTCCCGCTGGCAGGTGTCGGCACTTTTGCTTCCCTCCGCGGGTGACGACCACGTTCTCCTCCCTCTCAGCTGACCTGGGCCGGTCCAACGAACCTGAGCGCAGGTGGTGCACCTGCGCTGGGGCTCAGGTCCCAGCTGGCACGGGGCCTGTCCAGAGACATGCAGAAGCCTGTCTCCTGAGCGTGCACGCACCCAGTGCCAGGCTCAGCCGCAGCCAAAGTGACGGAAGAAGAGGCATGTGTAGGGAGGCCCCCCTGCAACCGACTCCCCCCACCCACCCCGTACCCCGTGCAAGAGCACGGATTCCCAAGTAGAGCCCACTGGCAGGCCACTGAGGCCCGGAGCCACCTGCCATCAGCAGCGTAGTCCTGGGTGTCCCCGCAGCCCTCAGGAGCACCAGGGCCTGGGGCTTGATCGACCAGGCAGCTGCGCCTCGGCGAGAAGGCCTATCTGCTTTGGTTTGGAAATCTGGACAGTATCCCTGCGGCATTGCCCGCTATGGTAGCTTGGAACGGCAATCAGTAGGAAAACCACCTGGTTGCGTGGCGTGCTGTGGCAGAGGGAAATGTGCTGAAGATGATGGGTTCTCCCTTTTTTTCCCCCAAAAACGGATGGGTACGACTCGAGTCACTGCCCAGACCACCCATACGTCCGCTTTGGACGGTCACGATGGCCGCTTAGAGTATACCCGGTCCATGGAACACCTGGACCTGTAAGCCCACTTGACCGCAGTGCCTGCCTCAAGTGAGCAGAAATGATTTCCACGCAAGTGTCTCACCACCCAATAGGTAAGCAGTTTCGTTTTGCGTCCCGCGGCCCCAGAGCCGAGAGAAACGCTCGTTGGTCGGTACGGTCCCAAAAAGGAGGGCGAGAGGAGGAAGGGCAGGCTCCTTGCTCAGAGTCGTCGGGGTGCTCTGGGGCCCCTCTCGTCCCAGAAAAGAAAGGCAGAGGAAGAGAGGTCATTGACAAGGGAGAGGGAAGACCCTGGGCCTGTCCTCTCCGGGAGACAGGCCTCTGCAGGCCTGGCCGGGAGCCCAGGCCGAAGCCCGCAGGCCACCGGTGGGAAAGGCCGGGGTTCCCCTGACATAAGGTGGAGGTGACGGCGATGGGAGACAGCATGTCTGTGACCATTGCCGTGGGAGAGACCTGCAGGGCAACGCCGGCCGGCCCTGGCTGGGCCCCCCGCCCCCCCCCCGCTGGAGGAGGCCTCGGGGACTTTGGTTGGCGAGGAAACCCCCTCTTCAGACGGGTCTGGCAGCCTCGCCCGACCCAGACCCTTGGCCTGGGCCAGGTGAGCTATGGCATGGAGAGGGGGGCTCTCCCAGCAGCCCCAGAGCTGGCCCACGGGTCCCTTCCCCCACAGCCCCTTCTGCAAGGGGCCCTGCCCCTCCCCCTGCCTTAGAACTCAGCCCTCTGGCCCCCAGCAAGCGTCAGGAAGGAACTATTCCTATCCAACAGTGGCCCCTAGCGGTGGAAGTTTTGGCTCTGACTTTGGGCACCGGAGCCGCTCTCTTGTTCCTGGAGCTTCTTCTGTCTCTTGGCTTTTCACCAGACACACAGGAGGGAACAACTGTCCAGGACAGCATAGCAGAGCTTCTCTCCTAGCCCAGTCCCCACCCGGCAGGCTCCACCCACGTCGGCGACCCCTTCCGTCGCGTCCCCGTGGCCTCCTGCTGGCATTCGGTGTATACATTTTGGAACCCCGCTTCCCCCCGGCGCTGGAGGCTTTCCTGGCAGTGGACGCGCTCCCCGAAGTGCATCGGGTGGGTTTCGGCAGGATGCCTATTGGCCGCCTCTGTCCCGGCACTGCCACTGGGGACAACTCCCGAGTGCAGAAAACGCCTCCCCTCCCCCCCAATCCATCGCAACCGTCTTCCCACTCCCGGGCTTGGGCACCTCCCGCCAGTGGCCACCGTCTCCAGAGCAACCAGGAGGGGCGGGGTCGGGGCGAGTCTGCCGGGGGCGGGGTGAGTGGCGCTGGGCGTGGGCGGCCCAGCGGGCCGGGGCGCCTGCGCTTTGCTCCCGGCTTTGCGGGCCTCAGAGAGCGGTGTGCGGCGGCGCGGGAGGCCTAGCGCTTGCCCCTCCCCCTCCCCCACCCCCAGCCCGGGCGCCGTCTGGGCGCCCCGAAAGGAGGGGGTCAGGCGGAGGCAGCGGATGGAGCGAGAGGGGGCTTAGATCCCACAGGGCTGTTGGATGCGGCTCTCCCGCTGGCAGGTGTCGGCACTTTTGCTTCCCTCCGCGGGTGACGACCACGTTCTCCTCCCTCTCAGCTGACCTGGGCCGGTCCAACGAACCTGAGCGCAGGTGGTGCACCTGCGCTGGGGCTCAGGTCCCAGCTGGCACGGGGCCTGTCCAGAGACATGCAGAAGCCTGTCTCCTGAGCGTGCACGCACCCAGTGCCAGGCTCAGCCGCAGCCAAAGTGACGGAAGAAGAGGCATGTGTAGGGAGGCCCCCCTGCAACCGACTCCCCCCACCCACCCCGTACCCCGTGCAAGAGCACGGATTCCCAAGTAGAGCCCACTGGCAGGCCACTGAGGCCCGGAGCCACCTGCCATCAGCAGCGTAGTCCTGGGTGTCCCCGCAGCCCTCAGGAGCACCAGGGCCTGGGGCTTGATCGACCAGGCAGCTGCGCCTCGGCGAGAAGGCCTATCTGCTTTGGTTTGGAAATCTGGACAGTATCCCTGCGGCATTGCCCGCTATGGTAGCTTGGAACGGCAATCAGTAGGAAAACCACCTGGTTGCGTGGCGTGCTGTGGCAGAGGGAAATGTGCTGAAGATGATGGGTTCTCCCTTTTTTTCCCCCAAAAACGGATGGGTACGACTCGAGTCACTGCCCAGACCACCCATACGTCCGCTTTGGACGGTCACGATGGCCGCTTAGAGTATACCCGGTCCATGGAACACCTGGACCTGTAAGCCCACTTGACCGCAGTGCCTGCCTCAAGTGAGCAGAAATGATTTCCACGCAAGTGTCTCACCACCCAATAGGTAAGCAGTTTCGTTTTGCGTCCCGCGGCCCCAGAGCCGAGAGAAACGCTCATTGGTCGGTACGGTCCCAAAAAGGAGGGCGAGAGGAGGAAGGGCAGGCTCCTTGCTCAGAGTCGTCGGGGTGCTCTGGGGCCCCTCTCGTCCCAGAAAAGAAAGGCAGAGGAAGAGAGGTCATTGACAAGGGAGAGGGAAGACCCTGGGCCTGTCCTCTCCGGGAGACAGGCCTCTGCAGGCCTGGCCGGGAGCCCAGGCCGAAGCCCGCAGGCCACCGGTGGGAAAGGCCGGGGTTCCCCTGACATAAGGTGGAGGTGACGGCGATGGGAGACAGCATGTCTGTGACCATTGCCGTGGGAGAGACCTGCAGGGCAACGCCGGCCGGCCCTGGCTGGGCCCCCCGCCCCCCCCCGCTGGAGGAGGCCTCGGGGACTTTGGTTGGCGAGGAAACCCCCTCTTCAGACGGGTCTGGCAGCCTCGCCCGACCCAGACCCTTGGCCTGGGCCAGGTGAGCTATGGCATGGAGAGGGGGGCTCTCCCAGCAGCCCCAGAGCTGGCCCACGGGTCCCTTCCCCCACAGCCCCTTCTGCAAGGGGCCCTGCCCCTCCCCCTGCCTTAGAACTCAGCCCTCTGGCCCCCAGCAAGCCTCAGGAAGGAACTATTCCTATCCAACAGTGGCCCCTAGCGGTGGAAGTTTTGGCTCTGACTTTGGGCACCGGAGCCGCTCTCTTGTTCCTGGAGCTTCTTCTGTCTCTTGGCTTTTCACCAGACACACAGGAGGGAACAACTGTCCAGGACAGCATAGCAGAGCTTCTCTCCTAGCCCAGTCCCCACCCGGCAGGCTCCACCCACGTCGGCGACCCCTTCCGTCGCGTCCCCGTGGCCTCCTGCTGGCATTCGGTGTATACATTTTGGAACCCCGCTTCCCCCCGGCGCTGGAGGCTTTCCTGGCAGTGGACGCGCTCCCCGAAGTGCATCGGGTGGGTTTCGGCAGGATGCCTATTGGCCGCCTCTGTCCCGGCACTGCCACTGGGGACAACTCCCGAGTGCAGAAAACGCCTCCCCTCCCCCCCAATCCATCGCAACCGTCTTCCCACTCCCGGGCTTGGGCACCTCCCGCCAGTGGCCACCGTCTCCAGAGCAACCAGGAGGGGCGGGGTCGGGGCGAGTCTGCCGGGGGCGGGGTGAGTGGCGCTGGGCGTGGGCGGCCCAGCGGGCCGGGGCGCCTGCGCTTTGCTCCCGGCTTTGCGGGCCTCAGAGAGCGGTGTGCGGCGGCGCGGGAGGCCTAGCGCTTGCCCCTCCCCCTCCCCCACCCCCAGCCCGGGCGCCGTCTGGGCGCCCCGAAAGGAGGGGGTCAGGCGGAGGCAGCGGATGGAGCGAGAGGGGGCTTAGATCCCACAGGGCTGTTGGATGCGGCTCTCCCGCTGGCAGGTGTCGGCACTTTTGCTTCCCTCCGCGGGTGACGACCACGTTCTCCTCCCTCTCAGCTGACCTGGGCCGGTCCAACGAACCTGAGCGCAGGTGGTGCACCTGCGCTGGGGCTCAGGTCCCAGCTGGCACGGGGCCTGTCCAGAGACATGCAGAAGCCTGTCTCCTGAGCGTGCACGCACCCAGTGCCAGGCTCAGCCGCAGCCAAAGTGACGGAAGAAGAGGCATGTGTAGGGAGGCCCCCCTGCAACCGACTCCCCCCACCCACCCCGTACCCCGTGCAAGAGCACGGATTCCCAAGTAGAGCCCACTGGCAGGCCACTGAGGCCCGGAGCCACCTGCCATCAGCAGCGTAGTCCTGGGTGTCCCCGCAGCCCTCAGGAGCACCAGGGCCTGGGGCTTGATCGACCAGGCAGCTGCGCCTCGGCGAGAAGGCCTATCTGCTTTGGTTTGGAAATCTGGACAGTATCCCTGCGGCATTGCCCGCTATGGTAGCTTGGAACGGCAATCAGTAGGAAAACCACCTGGTTGCGTGGCGTGCTGTGGCAGAGGGAAATGTGCTGAAGATGATGGGTTCTCCCTTTTTTTCCCCCAAAAACGGATGGGTACGACTCGAGTCACTGCCCAGACCACCCATACGTCCGCTTTGGACGGTCACGATGGCCGCTTAGAGTATACCCGGTCCATGGAACACCTGGACCTGTAAGCCCACTTGACCGCAGTGCCTGCCTCAAGTGAGCAGAAATGATTTCCACGCAAGTGTCTCACCACCCAATAGGTAAGCAGTTTCGTTTTGCGTCCCGCGGCCCCAGAGCCGAGAGAAACGCTCGTTGGTCGGTACGGTCCCAAAAAGGAGGGCGAGAGGAGGAAGGGCAGGCTCCTTGCTCAGAGTCGTCGGGGTGCTCTGGGGCCCCTCTCGTCCCAGAAAAGAAAGGCAGAGGAAGAGAGGTCATTGACAAGGGAGAGGGAAGACCCTGGGCCTGTCCTCTCCGGGAGACAGGCCTCTGCAGGCCTGGCCGGGAGCCCAGGCCGAAGCCCGCAGGCCACCGGTGGGAAAGGCCGGGGTTCCCCTGACATAAGGTGGAGGTGACGGCGATGGGAGACAGCATGTCTGTGACCATTGCCGTGGGAGAGACCTGCAGGGCAACGCCGGCCGGCCCTGGCTGGGCCCCCCGCCCCCCCCCGCTGGAGGAGGCCTCGGGGACTTTGGTTGGCGAGGAAACCCCCTCTTCAGACGGGTCTGGCAGCCTCGCCCGACCCAGACCCTTGGCCTGGGCCAGGTGAGCTATGGCATGGAGAGGGGGGCTCTCCCAGCAGCCCCAGAGCTGGCCCACGGGTCCCTTCCCCCACAGCCCCTTCTGCAAGGGGCCCTGCCCCTCCCCCTGCCTTAGAACTCAGCCCTCTGGCCCCCAGCAAGCCTCAGGAAGGAACTATTCCTATCCAACAGTGGCCCCTAGCGGTGGAAGTTTTGGCTCTGACTTTGGGCACCGGAGCCGCTCTCTTGTTCCTGGAGCTTCTTCTGTCTCTTGGCTTTTCACCAGACACACAGGAGGGAACAACTGTCCAGGACAGCATAGCAGAGCTTCTCTCCTAGCCCAGTCCCCACCCGGCAGGCTCCACCCACGTCGGCGACCCCTTCCGTCGCGTCCCCGTGGCCTCCTGCTGGCATTCGGTGTATACATTTTGGAACCCCGCTTCCCCCCGGCGCTGGAGGCTTTCCTGGCAGTGGACGCGCTCCCCGAAGTGCATCGGGTGGGTTTCGGCAGGATGCCTATTGGCCGCCTCTGTCCCGGCACTGCCACTGGGGACAACTCCCGAGTGCAGAAAACGCCTCCCCTCCCCCCCAATCCATCGCAACCGTCTTCCCACTCCCGGGCTTGGGCACCTCCCGCCAGTGGCCACCGTCTCCAGAGCAACCAGGAGGGGCGGGGTCGGGGCGAGTCTGCCGGGGGCGGGGTGAGTGGCGCTGGGCGTGGGCGGCCCAGCGGGCCGGGGCGCCTGCGCTTTGCTCCCGGCTTTGCGGGCCTCAGAGAGCGGTGTGCGGCGGCGCGGGAGGCCTAGCGCTTGCCCCTCCCCCTCCCCCACCCCCAGCCCGGGCGCCGTCTGGGCGCCCCGAAAGGAGGGGGTCAGGCGGAGGCAGCGGATGGAGCGAGAGGGGGCTTAGATCCCACAGGGCTGTTGGATGCGGCTCTCCCGCTGGCAGGTGTCGGCACTTTTGCTTCCCTCCGCGGGTGACGACCACGTTCTCCTCCCTCTCAGCTGACCTGGGCCGGTCCAACGAACCTGAGCGCAGGTGGTGCACCTGCGCTGGGGCTCAGGTCCCAGCTGGCACGGGGCCTGTCCAGAGACATGCAGAAGCCTGTCTCCTGAGCGTGCACGCACCCAGTGCCAGGCTCAGCCGCAGCCAAAGTGACGGAAGAAGAGGCATGTGTAGGGAGGCCCCCCTGCAACCGACTCCCCCCACCCACCCCGTACCCCGTGCAAGAGCACGGATTCCCAAGTAGAGCCCACTGGCAGGCCACTGAGGCCCGGAGCCACCTGCCATCAGCAGCGTAGTCCTGGGTGTCCCCGCAGCCCTCAGGAGCACCAGGGCCTGGGGCTTGATCGACCAGGCAGCTGCGCCTCGGCGAGAAGGCCTATCTGCTTTGGTTTGGAAATCTGGACAGTATCCCTGCGGCATTGCCCGCTATGGTAGCTTGGAACGGCAATCAGTAGGAAAACCACCTGGTTGCGTGGCGTGCTGTGGCAGAGGGAAATGTGCTGAAGATGATGGGTTCTCCCTTTTTTTCCCCCAAAAACGGATGGGTACGACTCGAGTCACTGCCCAGACCACCCATACGTCCGCTTTGGACGGTCACGATGGCCGCTTAGAGTATACCCGGTCCATGGAACACCTGGACCTGTAAGCCCACTTGACCGCAGTGCCTGCCTCAAGTGAGCAGAAATGATTTCCACGCAAGTGTCTCACCACCCAATAGGTAAGCAGTTTCGTTTTGCGTCCCGCGGCCCCAGAGCCGAGAGAAACGCTCGTTGGTCGGTACGGTCCCAAAAAGGAGGGCGAGAGGAGGAAGGGCAGGCTCCTTGCTGAGTCGTCGGGGTGCTCTGGGGCCCCTCTCGTCCCAGAAAAGAAAGGCAGAGGAAGAGAGGTCATTGACAAGGGAGAGGGAAGACCCTGGGCCTGTCCTCTCCGGGAGACAGGCCTCTGCAGGCCTGGCCGGGAGCCCAGGCCGAAGCCCGCAGGCCACCGGTGGGAAAGGCCGGGGTTCCCCTGACATAAGGTGGAGGTGACGGCGATGGGAGACAGCATGTCTGTGACCATTGCCGTGGGAGAGACCTGCAGGGCAACGCCGGCCGGCCCTGGCTGGGCCCCCCGCCCCCCCCCCGCTGGAGGAGGCCTCGGGGACTTTGGTTGGCGAGGAAACCCCCTCTTCAGACGGGTCTGGCAGCCTCGCCCGACCCAGACCCTTGGCCTGGGCCAGGTGAGCTATGGCATGGAGAGGGGGGCTCTCCCAGCAGCCCCAGAGCTGGCCCACGGGTCCCTTCCCCCACAGCCCCTTCTGCAAGGGGCCCTGCCCCTCCCCCTGCCTTAGAACTCAGCCCTCTGGCCCCCAGCAAGCCTCAGGAAGGAACTATTCCTATCCAACAGTGGCCCCTAGCGGTGGAAGTTTTGGCTCTGACTTTGGGCACCGGAGCCGCTCTCTTGTTCCTGGAGCTTCTTCTGTCTCTTGGCTTTTCACCAGACACACAGGAGGGAACAACTGTCCAGGACAGCATAGCAGAGCTTCTCTCCTAGCCCAGTCCCCACCCGGCAGGCTCCACCCACGTCGGCGACCCCTTCCGTCGCGTCCCCGTGGCCTCCTGCTGGCATTCGGTGTATACATTTTGGAACCCCGCTTCCCCCCGGCGCTGGAGGCTTTCCTGGCAGTGGACGCGCTCCCCGAAGTGCATCGGGTGGGTTTCGGCAGGATGCCTATTGGCCGCCTCTGTCCCGGCACTGCCACTGGGGACAACTCCCGAGTGCAGAAAACGCCTCCCCTCCCCCCCAATCCATCGCAACCGTCTTCCCACTCCCGGGCTTGGGCACCTCCCGCCAGTGGCCACCGTCTCCAGAGCAACCAGGAGGGGCGGGGTCGGGGCGAGTCTGCCGGGGGCGGGGTGAGTGGCGCTGGGCGTGGGCGGCCCAGCGGGCCGGGGCGCCTGCGCTTTGCTCCCGGCTTTGCGGGCCTCAGAGAGCGGTGTGCGGCGGCGCGGGAGGCCTAGCGCTTGCCCCTCCCCCTCCCCCACCCCCAGCCCGGGCGCCGTCTGGGCGCCCCGAAAGGAGGGGGTCAGGCGGAGGCAGCGGATGGAGCGAGAGGGGGCTTAGATCCCACACGGCTGTTGGATGCGGCTCTCCCGCTGGCAGGTGTCGGCACTTTTGCTTCCCTCCGCGGGTGACGACCACGTTCTCCTCCCTCTCAGCTGACCTGGGCCGGTCCAACGAACCTGAGCGCAGGTGGTGCACCTGCGCTGGGGCTCAGGTCCCAGCTGGCACGGGGCCTGTCCAGAGACATGCAGAAGCCTGTCTCCTGAGCGTGCACGCACCCAGTGCCAGGCTCAGCCGCAGCCAAAGTGACGGAAGAAGAGGCATGTGTAGGGAGGCCCCCCTGCAACCGACTCCCCCCACCCACCCCGTACCCCGTGCAAGAGCACGGATTCCCAAGTAGAGCCCACTGGCAGGCCACTGAGGCCCGGAGCCACCTGCCATCAGCAGCGTAGTCCTGGGTGTCCCCGCAGCCCTCAGGAGCACCAGGGCCTGGGGCTTGATCGACCAGGCAGCTGCGCCTCGGCGAGAAGGCCTATCTGCTTTGGTTTGGAAATCTGGACAGTATCCCTGCGGCATTGCCCGCTATGGTAGCTTGGAACGGCAATCAGTAGGAAAACCACCTGGTTGCGTGGCGTGCTGTGGCAGAGGGAAATGTGCTGAAGATGATGGGTTCTCCCTTTTTTTCCCCCAAAAACGGATGGGTACGACTCGAGTCACTGCCCAGACCACCCATACGTCCGCTTTGGACGGTCACGATGGCCGCTTAGAGTATACCCGGTCCATGGAACACCTGGACCTGTAAGCCCACTTGACCGCAGTGCCTGCCTCAAGTGAGCAGAAATGATTTCCACGCAAGTGTCTCACCACCCAATAGGTAAGCAGTTTCGTTTTGCGTCCCGCGGCCCCAGAGCCGAGAGAAACGCTCGTTGGTCGGTACGGTCCCAAAAAGGAGGGCGAGAGGAGGAAGGGCAGGCTCCTTGCTCAGAGTCGTCGGGGTGCTCTGGGGCCCCTCTCGTCCCAGAAAAGAAAGGCAGAGGAAGAGAGGTCATTGACAAGGGAGAGGGAAGACCCTGGGCCTGTCCTCTCCGGGAGACAGGCCTCTGCAGGCCTGGCCGGGAGCCCAGGCCGAAGCCCGCAGGCCACCGGTGGGAAAGGCCGGGGTTCCCCTGACATAAGGTGGAGGTGACGGCGATGGGAGACAGCATGTCTGTGACCATTGCCGTGGGAGAGACCTGCAGGGCAACGCCGGCCGGCCCTGGCTGGGCCCCCTCCCCCCGCTGGAGGAGGCCTCGGGGACTTTGGTTGGCGAGGAAACCCCCTCTTCAGACGGGTCTGGCAGCCTCGCCCGACCCAGACCCTTGGCCTGGGCCAGGTGAGCTATGGCATGGAGAGGGGGGCTCTCCCAGCAGCCCCAGAGCTGGCCCACGGGTCCCTTCCCCCACAGCCCCTTCTGCAAGGGGCCCTGCCCCTCCCCCTGCCTTAGAACTCAGCCCTCTGGCCCCCAGCAAGCCTCAGGAAGGAACTATTCCTATCCAACAGTGGCCCCTAGCGGTGGAAGTTTTGGCTCTGACTTTGGGCACCGGAGCCGCTCTCTTGTTCCTGGAGCTTCTTCTGTCTCTTGGCTTTTCACCAGACACACAGGAGGGAACAACTGTCCAGGACAGCATAGCAGAGCTTCTCTCCTAGCCCAGTCCCCACCCGGCAGGCTCCACCCACGTCGGCGACCCCTTCCGTCGCGTCCCCGTGGCCTCCTGCTGGCATTCGGTGTATACATTTTGGAACCCCGCTTCCCCCCGGCGCTGGAGGCTTTCCTGGCAGTGGACGCGCTCCCCGAAGTGCATCGGGTGGGTTTCGGCAGGATGCCTATTGGCCGCCTCTGTCCCGGCACTGCCACTGGGGACAACTCCCGAGTGCAGAAAACGCCTCCCCTCCCCCCCAATCCATCGCAACCGTCTTCCCACTCCCGGGCTTGGGCACCTCCCGCCAGTGGCCACCGTCTCCAGAGCAACCAGGAGGGGCGGGGTCGGGGCGAGTCTGCCGGGGGCGGGGTGAGTGGCGCTGGGCGTGGGCGGCCCAGCGGGCCGGGGCGCCTGCGCTTTGCTCCCGGCTTTGCGGGCCTCAGAGAGCGGTGTGCGGCGGCGCGGGAGGCCTAGCGCTTGCCCCTCCCCCTCCCCCACCCCCAGCCCGGGCGCCGTCTGGGCGCCCCGAAAGGAGGGGGTCAGGCGGAGGCAGCGGATGGAGCGAGAGGGGGCTTAGATCCCACAGGGCTGTTGGATGCGGCTCTCCCGCTGGCAGGTGTCGGCACTTTTGCTTCCCTCCGCGGGTGACGACCACGTTCTCCTCCCTCTCAGCTGACCTGGGCCGGTCCAACGAACCTGAGCGCAGGTGGTGCACCTGCGCTGGGGCTCAGGTCCCAGCTGGCACGGGGCCTGTCCAGAGACATGCAGAAGCCTGTCTCCTGAGCGTGCACGCACCCAGTGCCAGGCTCAGCCGCAGCCAAAGTGACAGAAGAAGAGGCATGTGTAGGGAGGCCCCCCTGCAACCGACTCCCCCCACCCACCCCGTACCCCGTGCAAGAGCACGGATTCCCAAGTAGAGCCCACTGGCAGGCCACTGAGGCCCGGAGCCACCTGCCATCAGCAGCGTAGTCCTGGGTGTCCCCGCAGCCCTCAGGAGCACCAGGGCCTGGGGCTTGATCGACCAGGCAGCTGCGCCTCGGCGAGAAGGCCTATCTGCTTTGGTTTGGAAATCTGGACAGTATCCCTGCGGCATTGCCCGCTATGGTAGCTTGGAACGGCAATCAGTAGGAAAACCACCTGGTTGCGTGGCGTGCTGTGGCAGAGGGAAATGTGCTGAAGATGATGGGTTCTCCCTTTTTTTCCCCCAAAAACGGATGGGTACGACTCGAGTCACTGCCCAGACCACCCATACGTCCGCTTTGGACGGTCACGATGGCCGCTTAGAGTATACCCGGTCCATGGAACACCTGGACCTGTAAGCCCACTTGACCGCAGTGCCTGCCTCAAGTGAGCAGAAATGATTTCCACGCAAGTGTCTCACCACCCAATAGGTAAGCAGTTTCGTTTTGCGTCCCGCGGCCCCAGAGCCGAGAGAAACGCTCGTTGGTCGGTACGGTCCCAAAAAGGAGGGCGAGAGGAGGAAGGGCAGGCTCCTTGCTCAGAGTCGTCGGGGTGCTCTGGGGCCCCTCTCGTCCCAGAAAAGAAAGGCAGAGGAAGAGAGGTCATTGACAAGGGAGAGGGAAGACCCTGGGCCTGTCCTCTCTGGGAGACAGGCCTCTGCAGGCCTGGCCGGGAGCCCAGGCCGAAGCCCGCAGGCCACCGGTGGGAAAGGCCGGGGTTCCCCTGACATAAGGTGGAGGTGACGGCGATGGGAGACAGCATGTCTGTGACCATTGCCGTGGGAGAGACCTGCAGGGCAACGCTGGCCGGCCCTGGCTGGGCCCCCCGCCCCCCCCCCGCTGGAGGAGGCCTCGGGGACTTTGGTTGGCGAGGAAACCCCCTCTTCAGACGGGTCTGGCAGCCTGGCCCGACCCAGACCCTTGGCCTGGGCCAGGTGAGCTATGGCATGGAGAGGGGGGCTCTCCCAGCAGCCCCAGAGCTGGCCCACGGGTCCCTTCCCCCACAGCCCCTTCTGCAAGGGGCCCTGCCCCTCCCCCTGCCTTAGAACTCAGCCCTCTGGCCCCCAGCAAGCGTCAGGAAGGAACTATTCCTATCCAACAGTGGCCCCTAGCGGTGGAAGTTTTGGCTCTGACTTTGGGCACCGGAGCCGCTCTCTTGTTCCTGGAGCTTCTTCTGTCTCTTGGCTTTTCACCAGACACACAGGAGGGAACAACTGTCCAGGACAGCATAGCAGAGCTTCTCTCCTAGCCCAGTCCCCACCCCGGCAGGCTCCACCCACGTCGGCGACCCCTTCCGTCGCGTCCCCGTGGCCTCCTGCTGGCATTCGGTGTATACATTTTGGAACCCCGCTTCCCCCCGGCGCTGGAGGCTTTCCTGGCAGTGGACGCGCTCCCCGAAGTGCATCGGGTGGGTTTCGGCAGGATGCCTATTGGCCGCCTCTGTCCCGGCACTGCCACTGGGGACAACTCCCGAGTGCAGAAAACGCCTCCCCTCCCCCCCAATCCATCGCAACCGTCTTCCACTCCCGGGCTTGGGCACCTCCCGCCAGTGGCCACCGTCTCCAGAGCAACCAGGAGGGGCGGGGTCGGGGCGAGTCTGCCGGGGGCGGGGTGAGTGGCGCTGGGCGTGGGCGGCCCAGCGGGCCGGGGGCGCCTGCGCTTTGCTCCCGGCTTTGCGGGCCTCAGAGAGCGGTGTGCGGCGGCGCGGGAGGCCTAGCGCTTGCCCCTCCCCCTCCCCACCCCCAGCCCGGGCGCCGTCTGGGCGCCCCGAAAGGAGGGGGTCAGGCGGAGGCAGCGGATGGAGCGAGAGGGGGCTTAGATCCACACGGCTGTTGGATGCGGCTCTCCCGCTGGCAGGTGTCGGCACTTTTGCTTCCCTCCGCGGGTGACGACCACGTTCTCCTCCCTCTCAGCTGACCTGGGCCGGTCCAACGAACCTGAGCGCAGGTGGTGCACCTGCGCTGGGGCTCAGGTCCCAGCTGGCACGGGGCCTGTCCAGAGACATGCAGAAGCCTGTCTCCTGAGCGTGCACGCACCCAGTGCCAGGCTCAGCCGCAGCCAAAGTGACGGAAGAAGAGGCATGTGTAGGGAGGCCCCCCTGCAACCGACTCCCCCCACCCACCCCGTACCCCGTGCAAGAGCACGGATTCCCAAGTAGAGCCCACTGGCAGGCCACTGAGGCCCGGAGCCACCTGCCATCAGCAGCGTAGTCCTGGGTGTCCCGCAGCCCTCAGGAGCACCAGGGCCTGGGGCTTGATCGACCAGGCAGCTGCGCCTCGGCGAGAAGGCCTATCTGCTTTGGTTTGGAAATCTGGACAGTATCCCTGCGGCATTGCCCGCTATGGTAGCTTGGAACGGCAATCAGTAGGAAAACCACCTGGTTGCGTGGCGTGCTGTGCAGAGGGAAATGTGCTGAAGATGATGGGTTCTCCCTTTTTTTCCCCCAAAAAAACGGATGGGTACGACTCGAGTCACTGCCCAGACCACCCATACGTCCGCTTTGGACGGTCACGATGGCCGCTTAGAGTATACCCGGTCCATGGAACACCTGGACCTGTAAGCCCACTTGACCGCAGTGCCTGCCTCAAGTGAGCAGAAATGATTTCCACGCAAGTGTCTCACCACCCAATAGGTAAGCAGTTTCGTTTTGCGTCCCGCGGCCCCAGAGCCGAGAGAAACGCTCGTTGGTCGGTACGGTCCCAAAAAGGAGGGCGAGAGGAGGAAGGGCAGGCTCCTTGCTCAGAGTCGTCGGGGTGCTCTGGGGCCCCTCTCGTCCCAGAAAAGAAAGGCAGAGGAAGAGAGGTCATTGACAAGGGAGAGGGAAGACCCTGGGCCTGTCCTCTCCGGGAGACAGGCCTCTGCAGGCCTGGCCGGGAGCCCAGGCCGAAGCCCGCAGGCCACCGGTGGGAAAGGCCGGGGTTCCCCTGACATAAGGTGGAGGTGACGGCGATGGGAGACAGCATGTCTGTGACCATTGCCGTGGGAGAGACCTGCAGGGCAACGCCGGCCGGCCCTGGCTGGGCCCCCTCCCCCCGCTGGAGGAGGCCTCGGGGACTTTGGTTGGCGAGGAAACCCCCTCTTCAGACGGGTCTGGCAGCCTGGCCCGACCCAGACCCTTGGCCTGGGCCAGGTGAGCTATGGCATGGAGAGGGGGGCTCTCCCAGCAGCCCCAGAGCTGGCCCACGGGTCCCTTCCCCCACAGCCCCTTCTGCAAGGGGCCCTGCCCCTCCCCCTGCCTTAGAACTCAGCCCTCTGGTCCCCAGCAAGCGTCAGGAAGGAACTATTCCTATCCAACAGTGGCCCCTAGCGGTGGAAGTTTTGGCTCTGACTTTGGGCACCGGAGCCGCTCTCTTGTTCCTGGAGCTTCTTCTGTCTCTTGGCTTTTCACCAGACACACAGGAGGGAACAACTGTCCAGGACAGCATAGCAGAGCTTCTCTCCTAGCCCAGTCCCCACCCGGCAGGCTCCACCCACGTCGGCGACCCCTTCCGTCGCGTCCCCGTGGCCTCCTGCTGGCATTCGGTGTATACATTTTGGAACCCCGCTTCCCCCCGGCGCTGGAGGCTTTCCTGGCAGTGGACGCGCTCCCCGAAGTGCATCGGGTGGGTTTCGGCAGGATGCCTATTGGCCGCCTCTGTCCCGGCACTGCCACTGGGGACAACTCCCGAGTGCAGAAAACGCCTCCCCTCCCCCCCAATCCATCGCAACCGTCTTCCCACTCCCGGGCTTGGGCACCTCCCGCCAGTGGCCACCGTCTCCAGAGCAACCAGGAGGGGCGGGGTCGGGGCGAGTCTGCCGGGGGCGGGGTGAGTGGCGCTGGGCGTGGGCGGCCCAGCGGGCCGGGGCGCCTGCGCTTTGCTCCCGGCTTTGCGGGCCTCAGAGAGCGGTGTGCGGCGGCGCGGGAGGCCTAGCGCTTGCCCCTCCCCCTCCCCCACCCCCAGCCCGGGCGCCGTCTGGGCGCCCCGAAAGGAGGGGGTCAGGCGGAGGCAGCGGATGGAGCGAGAGGGGGCTTAGATCCCACACGGCTGTTGGATGCGGCTCTCCCGCTGGCAGGTGTCGGCACTTTTGCTTCCCTCCGCGGGTGACGACCACGTTCTCCTCCCTCTCAGCTGACCTGGGCCGGTCCAACGAACCTGAGCGCAGGTGGTGCACCTGCGCTGGGGCTCAGGTCCCAGCTGGCACGGGGCCTGTCCAGAGACATGCAGAAGCCTGTCTCCTGAGCGTGCACGCACCCAGTGCCAGGCTCAGCCGCAGCCAAAGTGACGGAAGAAGAGGCATGTGTAGGGAGGCCCCCCTGCAACCGACTCCCCCCACCCACCCCGTACCCCGTGCAAGAGCACGGATTCCCAAGTAGAGCCCACTGGCAGGCCACTGAGGCCCGGAGCCACCTGCCATCAGCAGCGTAGTCCTGGGTGTCCCCGCAGCCCTCAGGAGCACCAGGGCCTGGGGCTTGATCGACCAGGCAGCTGCGCCTCGGCGAGAAGGCCTATCTGCTTTGGTTTGGAAATCTGGACAGTATCCCTGCGGCATTGCCCGCTATGGTAGCTTGGAACGGCAATCAGTAGGAAAACCACCTGGTTGCGTGGCGTGCTGTGGCAGAGGGAAATGTGCTGAAGATGATGGGTTCTCCCTTTTTTTCCCCCAAAAACGGATGGGTACGACTCGAGTCACTGCCCAGACCACCCATACGTCCGCTTTGGACGGTCACGATGGCCGCTTAGAGTATACCCGGTCCATGGAACACCTGGACCTGTAAGCCCACTTGACCGCAGTGCCTGCCTCAAGTGAGCAGAAATGATTTCCACGCAAGTGTCTCACCACCCAATAGGTAAGCAGTTTCGTTTTGCGTCCCGCGGCCCCAGAGCCGAGAGAAACGCTCGTTGGTCGGTACGGTCCCAAAAAGGAGGGCGAGAGGAGGAAGGGCAGGCTCCTTGCTCAGAGTCGTCGGGGTGCTCTGGGGCCCCTCTCGTCCCAGAAAAGAAAGGCAGAGGAAGAGAGGTCATTGACAAGGGAGAGGGAAGACCCTGGGCCTGTCCTCTCCGGGAGACAGGCCTCTGCAGGCCTGGCCGGGAGCCCAGGCCGAAGCCCGCAGGCCACCGGTGGGAAAGGCCGGGGTTCCCCTGACATAAGGTGGAGGTGACGGCGATGGGAGACAGCATGTCTGTGACCATTGCCGTGGGAGAGACCTGCAGGGCAACGCCGGCCGGCCCTGGCTGGGCCCCCCGCCCCCCCCCCGCTGGAGGAGGCCTCGGGGACTTTGGTTGGCGAGGAAACCCCCCTCTTCAGACGGGTCTGGCAGCCTCGCCCGACCCAGACCCTTGGCCTGGGCCAGGTGAGCTATGGCATGGAGAGGGGGGCTCTCCCAGCAGCCCCAGAGCTGGCCCACGGGTCCCTTCCCCCACAGCCCCTTCTGCAAGGGGCCCTGCCCCTCCCCCTGCCTTAGAACTCAGCCCTCTGGCCCCCCAGCAAGCCTCAGGAAGGAACTATTCCTATCCAACAGTGGCCCCTAGCGGTGGAAGTTTTGGCTCTGACTTTGGGCACCGGAGCCGCTCTCTTGTTCCTGGAGCTTCTTCTGTCTCTTGGCTTTTCACCAGACACACAGGAGGGAACAACTGTCCAGGACAGCATAGCAGAGCTTCTCTCCTAGCCCAGTCCCCACCCGGCAGGCTCCACCCACGTCGGCGACCCCTTCCGTCGCGTCCCCGTGGCCTCCTGCTGGCATTCGGTGTATACATTTTGGAACCCCGCTTCCCCCCGGCGCTGGAGGCTTTCCTGGCAGTGGACGCGCTCCCCGAAGTGCATCGGGTGGGTTTCGGCAGGATGCCTATTGGCCGCCTCTGTCCCGGCACTGCCACTGGGGACAACTCCCGAGTGCAGAAAACGCCTCCCCTCCCCCCCCAATCCATCGCAACCGTCTTCCCACTCCCGGGCTTGGGCACCTCCCGCCAGTGGCCACCGTCTCCAGAGCAACCAGGAGGGGCGGGGTCGGGGCGAGTCTGCCGGGGGCGGGGTGAGTGGCGCTGGGCGTGGGCGGCCCAGCGGGCCGGGGCGCCTGCGCTTTGCTCCCGGCTTTGCGGGCCTCAGAGAGCGGTGTGCGGCGGCGCGGGAGGCCTAGCGCTTGCCCCTCCCCCTCCCCCACCCCCAGCCCGGGCGCCGTCTGGGCGCCCCGAAAGGAGGGGGTCAGGCGGAGGCAGCGGATGGAGCGAGAGGGGGCTTAGATCCCACACGGCTGTTGGATGCGGCTCTCCCGCTGGCAGGTGTCGGCACTTTTGCTTCCCTCCGCGGGTGACGACCACGTTCTCCTCCCTCTCAGCTGACCTGGGCCGGTCCAACGAACCTGAGCGCAGGTGGTGCACCTGCGCTGGGGCTCAGGTCCCAGCTGGCACGGGGCCTGTCCAGAGACATGCAGAAGCCTGTCTCCTGAGCGTGCACGCACCCAGTGCCAGGCTCAGCCGCAGCCAAAGTGACGGAAGAAGAGGCATGTGTAGGGAGGCCCCCCTGCAACCGACTCCCCCCACCCACCCCGTACCCCGTGCAAGAGCACGGATTCCCAAGTAGAGCCCACTGGCAGGCCACTGAGGCCCGGAGCCACCTGCCATCAGCAGCGTAGTCCTGGGTGTCCCCGCAGCCCTCAGGAGCACCAGGGCCTGGGGCTTGATCGACCAGGCAGCTGCGCC
The DNA here is from genome assembly GCF_030445035.2 of Dasypus novemcinctus. NCBI lineage: Eukaryota > Metazoa > Chordata > Mammalia > Cingulata > Dasypodidae > Dasypus > Dasypus novemcinctus. The sequence continues at coordinate 4,807 of NW_026688418.1, read as the reverse complement.
TCGGCGAGAAGGCCTATCTGCTTTGGTTTGGAAATCTGGACAGTATCCCTGCGGCATTGCCCGCTATGGTAGCTTGGAACGGCAATCAGTAGGAAAACCACCTGGTTGCGTGGCGTGCTGTGGCAGAGGGAAATGTGCTGAAGATGATGGGTTCTCCCTTTTTTTCCCCCAAAAACGGATGGGTACGACTCGAGTCACTGCCCAGACCACCCATACGTCCGCTTTGGACGGTCACGATGGCCGCTTAGAGTATACCCGGTCCATGGAACACCTGGACCTGTAAGCCCACTTGACCGCAGTGCCTGCCTCAAGTGAGCAGAAATGATTTCCACGCAAGTGTCTCACCACCCAATAGGTAAGCAGTTTCGTTTTGCGTCCCGCGGCCCCAGAGCCGAGAGAAACGCTCGTTGGTCGGTACGGTCCCAAAAAGGAGGGCGAGAGGAGGAAGGGCAGGCTCCTTGCTCAGAGTCGTCGGGGTGCTCTGGGGCCCCTCTCGTCCCAGAAAAGAAAGGCAGAGGAAGAGAGGTCATTGACAAGGGAGAGGGAAGACCCTGGGCCTGTCCTCTCCGGGAGACAGGCCTCTGCAGGCCTGGCCGGGAGCCCAGGCCGAAGCCCGCAGGCCACCGGTGGGAAAGGCCGGGGTTCCCCTGACATAAGGTGGAGGTGACGGCGATGGGAGACAGCATGTCTGTGACCATTGCCGTGGGAGAGACCTGCAGGGCAACGCCGGCCGGCCCTGGCTGGGCCCCCCGCCCCCCCCCGCTGGAGGAGGCCTCGGGGACTTTGGTTGGCGAGGAAACCCCCTCTTCAGACGGGTCTGGCAGCCTGGCCCGACCCAGACCCTTGGCCTGGGCCAGGTGAGCTATGGCATGGAGAGGGGGGCTCTCCCAGCAGCCCCAGAGCTGGCCCACGGGTCCCTTCCCCCACAGCCCCTTCTGCAAGGGGCCCTGCCCCTCCCCCTGCCTTAGAACTCAGCCCTCTGGCCCCCAGCAAGCCTCAGGAAGGAACTATTCCTATCCAACAGTGGCCCCTAGCGGTGGAAGTTTTGGCTCTGACTTTGGGCACCGGAGCCGCTCTCTTGTTCCTGGAGCTTCTTCTGTCTCTTGGCTTTTCACCAGACACACAGGAGGGAACAACTGTCCAGGACAGCATAGCAGAGCTTCTCTCCTAGCCCAGTCCCCACCCGGCAGGCTCCACCCACGTCGGCGACCCCTTCCGTCGCGTCCCCGTGGCCTCCTGCTGGCATTCGGTGTATACATTTTGGAACCCCGCTTCCCCCCGGCGCTGGAGGCTTTCCTGGCAGTGGACGCGCTCCCCGAAGTGCATCGGGTGGGTTTCGGCAGGATGCCTATTGGCCGCCTCTGTCCCGGCACTGCCACTGGGGACAACTCCCGAGTGCAGAAAACGCCTCCCCTCCCCCCCCAATCCATCGCAACCGTCTTCCCACTCCCGGGCTTGGGCACCTCCCGCCAGTGGCCACCGTCTCCAGAGCAACCAGGAGGGGCGGGGTCGGGGCGAGTCTGCCGGGGGCGGGGTGAGTGGCGCTGGGCGTGGGCGGCCCAGCGGGCCGGGGCGCCTGCGCTTTGCTCCCGGCTTTGCGGGCCTCAGAGAGCGGTGTGCGGCGGCGCGGGAGGCCTAGCGCTTGCCCCTCCCCCTCCCCCACCCCCAGCCCGGGCGCCGTCTGGGCGCCCCGAAAGGAGGGGGTCAGGCGGAGGCAGCGGATGGAGCGAGAGGGGGCTTAGATCCCACAGGGCTGTTGGATGCGGCTCTCCCGCTGGCAGGTGTCGGCACTTTTGCTTCCCTCCGCGGGTGACGACCACGTTCTCCTCCCTCTCAGCTGACCTGGGCCGGTCCAACGAACCTGAGCGCAGGTGGTGCACCTGCGCTGGGGCTCAGGTCCCAGCTGGCACGGGGCCTGTCCAGAGACATGCAGAAGCCTGTCTCCTGAGCGTGCACGCACCCAGTGCCAGGCTCAGCCGCAGCCAAAGTGACGGAAGAAGAGGCATGTGTAGGGAGGCCCCCCTGCAACCGACTCCCCCCACCCACCCCGTACCCCGTGCAAGAGCACGGATTCCCAAGTAGAGCCCACTGGCAGGCCACTGAGGCCCGGAGCCACCTGCCATCAGCAGCGTAGTCCTGGGTGTCCCCGCAGCCCTCAGGAGCACCAGGGCCTGGGGCTTGATCGACCAGGCAGCTGCGCCTCGGCGAGAAGGCCTATCTGCTTTGGTTTGGAAATCTGGACAGTATCCCTGCGGCATTGCCCGCTATGGTAGCTTGGAACGGCAATCAGTAGGAAAACCACCTGGTTGCGTGGCGTGCTGTGGCAGAGGGAAATGTGCTGAAGATGATGGGTTCTCCCTTTTTTTCCCCCAAAAACGGATGGGTACGACTCGAGTCACTGCCCAGACCACCCATACGTCCGCTTTGGACGGTCACGATGGCCGCTTAGAGTATACCCGGTCCATGGAACACCTGGACCTGTAAGCCCACTTGACCGCAGTGCCTGCCTCAAGTGAGCAGAAATGATTTCCACGCAAGTGTCTCACCACCCAATAGGTAAGCAGTTTCGTTTTGCGTCCCGCGGCCCCAGAGCCGAGAGAAACGCTCGTTGGTCGGTACGGTCCCAAAAAGGAGGGCGAGAGGAGGAAGGGCAGGCTCCTTGCTCAGAGTCGTCGGGGTGCTCTGGGGCCCCTCTCGTCCCAGAAAAGAAAGGCAGAGGAAGAGAGGTCATTGACAAGGGAGAGGGAAGACCCTGGGCCTGTCCTCTCCGGGAGACAGGCCTCTGCAGGCCTGGCCGGGAGCCCAGGCCGAAGCCCGCAGGCCACCGGTGGGAAAGGCCGGGGTTCCCCTGACATAAGGTGGAGGTGACGGCGATGGGAGACAGCATGTCTGTGACCATTGCCGTGGGAGAGACCTGCAGGGCAACGCCGGCCGGCCCTGGCTGGGCCCCCCGCCCCCCCCCCGCTGGAGGAGGCCTCGGGGACTTTGGTTGGCGAGGAAACCCCCTCTTCAGACGGGTCTGGCAGCCTGGCCCGACCCAGACCCTTGGCCTGGGCCAGGTGAGCTATGGCATGGAGAGGGGGGCTCTCCCAGCAGCCCCAGAGCTGGCCCACGGGTCCCTTCCCCCACAGCCCCTTCTGCAAGGGGCCCTGCCCCTCCCCCTGCCTTAGAACTCAGCCCTCTGGCCCCCAGCAAGCCTCAGGAAGGAACTATTCCTATCCAACAGTGGCCCCTAGCGGTGGAAGTTTTGGCTCTGACTTTGGGCACCGGAGCCGCTCTCTTGTTCCTGGAGCTTCTTCTGTCTCTTGGCTTTTCACCAGACACACAGGAGGGAACAACTGTCCAGGACAGCATAGCAGAGCTTCTCTCCTAGCCCAGTCCCCACCCGGCAGGCTCCACCCACGTCGGCGACCCCTTCCGTCGCGTCCCCGTGGCCTCCTGCTGGCATTCGGTGTATACATTTTGGAACCCCGCTTCCCCCCGGCGCTGGAGGCTTTCCTGGCAGTGGACGCGCTCCCCGAAGTGCATCGGGTGGGTTTCGGCAGGATGCCTATTGGCCGCCTCTGTCCCGGCACTGCCACTGGGGACAACTCCCGAGTGCAGAAAACGCCTCCCCTCCCCCCCAATCCATCGCAACCGTCTTCCCACTCCCGGGCTTGGGCACCTCCCGCCAGTGGCCACCGTCTCCAGAGCAACCAGGAGGGGCGGGGTCGGGGCGAGTCTGCCGGGGGCGGGGTGAGTGGCGCTGGGCGTGGGCGGCCCAGCGGGCCGGGGCGCCTGCGCTTTGCTCCCGGCTTTGCGGGCCTCAGAGAGCGGTGTGCGGCGGCGCGGGAGGCCTAGCGCTTGCCCCTCCCCCTCCCCCACCCCCAGCCCGGGCGCCGTCTGGGCGCCCCGAAAGGAGGGGGTCAGGCGGAGGCAGCGGATGGAGCGAGAGGGGGCTTAGATCCCACAGGGCTGTTGGATGCGGCTCTCCCGCTGGCAGGTGTCGGCACTTTTGCTTCCCTCCGCGGGTGACGACCACGTTCTCCTCCCTCTCAGCTGACCTGGGCCGGTCCAACGAACCTGAGCGCAGGTGGTGCACCTGCGCTGGGGCTCAGGTCCCAGCTGGCACGGGGCCTGTCCAGAGACATGCAGAAGCCTGTCTCCTGAGCGTGCACGCACCCAGTGCCAGGCTCAGCCGCAGCCAAAGTGACGGAAGAAGAGGCATGTGTAGGGAGGCCCCCCTGCAACCGACTCCCCCCACCCACCCCGTACCCCGTGCAAGAGCACGGATTCCCAAGTAGAGCCCACTGGCAGGCCACTGAGGCCCGGAGCCACCTGCCATCAGCAGCGTAGTCCTGGGTGTCCCCGCAGCCCTCAGGAGCACCAGGGCCTGGGGCTTGATCGACCAGGCAGCTGCGCCTCGGCGAGAAGGCCTATCTGCTTTGGTTTGGAAATCTGGACAGTATCCCTGCGGCATTGCCCGCTATGGTAGCTTGGAACGGCAATCAGTAGGAAAACCACCTGGTTGCGTGGCGTGCTGTGGCAGAGGGAAATGTGCTGAAGATGATGGGTTCTCCCTTTTTTTCCCCCAAAAACGGATGGGTACGACTCGAGTCACTGCCCAGACCACCCATACGTCCGCTTTGGACGGTCACGATGGCCGCTTAGAGTATACCCGGTCCATGGAACACCTGGACCTGTAAGCCCACTTGACCGCAGTGCCTGCCTCAAGTGAGCAGAAATGATTTCCACGCAAGTGTCTCACCACCCAATAGGTAAGCAGTTTCGTTTTGCGTCCCGCGGCCCCAGAGCCGAGAGAAACGCT
>NW_026688417.1:0-61374 GCF_030445035.2 Dasypus novemcinctus | reverse complement strand
GGGCAGGGACCCTGCCCCCTCCCCTCCTGGAGCCCCCCTCCAGCCTGGGGGGCCTCGGCCCGCGCGTGGCCGCCGCACCGGCTTCCCGGGGTTGTTGGTTTTGGGGCCACCGCACCCCAGCACGGCCACATCTCGGTGAGTCGCGTCTGCAAAGCCCGTCTCCAAACGAGGGCACGTCCAGCGCCTCTGTGCTCGCGGCGTCACCTGCGCCAGGCCGGGTGGGCACACATCGGCCACTCGCCACGTGGAGGGGCACGTCACGATTCTGGAACCAGCCGCGCCCTGACGCCCGCCCCTGCGGATCCGCAGGCTGTGCCCGCGAAGCCCCCCCGCCAGAGCGCGCCTCCTGCGGATCATTCTCAGGGACGTTTGGGCAAGCCTGGGGGCCAGCTGCCAGGCGGAGGGAAGGGCGAGGGTCAAGCTACACCGGCGCGGGCGTCCACAGCGGCACGTCCACCACGCGCACAGGGGCCACACTCCACATTTCTAACAGTGCCCCGGTGAGCGGGTGCCCCGGGCCGCCCTAGGCAGGGTGGGGGTCCTGGGCTGTCCTAGGAGGGGTGGGGGTCCCGGGCTGTCCTAGGCCGGGTGGGGTCCTGGGCTGTCCTAGGAGGGGTGGGGGTCCCCGGCCGCCCTAGGAGAGGTGGGGTTCCGGGCCGTCCTAGGAGGGGTGGGGTCCTGGGCTGTCCTAGGAGGGGTGGGGTCCCGGGCTGTCCTAGGCCGGGGGAGGGGGGATCCTGGGCTGTCCTAGGCCAGGGGGTTCCTGGGCTGCCCTAGGCTGGGTAGGGGGGTCCCGGGTTGCCGTAGGTGGCCTGGGGGTCAGAGGCCACCCGAGGAGGCTCTTGGCACTCAGCTGACCACGTTGTCGGGCACAGGTCAGGGGTCAGGGCGAGGGTCCTTCTAGAGACATAACCGAGCACCCCACAACCAGCCCCAACCACAAAGGGTGCGAGGGGGCGGCCCTCGGTCCCTTTGGGCTGGACACAGCGCCCCGGGGACGGGGGGGGGGGGGGCAGCCCGATGGACACGGCGCCCGAAGGGGCGGGCCGGGCTGGGAGTGGAGGGCGCGGCCTCAGACCCGTTTATCCCCAGGGGGGCCCAGGGGGGCCCAGGCCGTCCTTCCTCCAGCTTCGCGGGGGTGAAAAGGCTCAGCGAGAAAGACGAGGGGGTTTCTAAAAAGCACCGTCCCTCTGCGTCCCCCCTCAGGCAGCAGGTCCGGGGGTCCGGGATCCGGGCTCCCCCCCACAGCCAGAGTGGGGGCGGCGTGCTGCACCTGCGCATGCGTGCCCCCCTCCCACCTGCCGCCTCTCCCCGCCCCTCCCCACGTGACGCCGTGGGAACCCGGGCCCGGAGCCTCTGCGGGTGGGGGCGGCCGCGGAGCGCCGGCTGGAGGTGGGGGTCCCGGGCGGTGGGGAGAGGCGGGGGGGCGGGTGAAGAGGGGAGCCCCGGCTTCGGAGTCTGGGGGGCGCGGAGGGAGGGGCGCCCCGGCCCGCGGGTGGCGGGTGGGCGCGGGCGGGGGCGCGGCGCCGGGCGGCGCACTCACCCGCACGATGTAGGAGACCCCGGGCCCCAGGACCTTGGCGTCGGGGTGCAGCCAGCCGTGCGCCGGCTTGTGGATGAAGCTGTCCTTGCGCGCCCACTCGTCCGCGGCGGCGTCGGGGGGCCCGGCCGCCCCCCGCGCGCCCCGCGGCCCCCCGCGCCCCCGCGGCCCGGCAGCGGCTGAGCGCGGGCAGGGGGCAGGGCGCGGCGCAGCGCGGCTCGCAGGCGCCCAGGACGGCGGCCGCCAGCGCGGGGACGCCCCCCGCCCCCGCCGGCTCGGGCTGGGGGTCGGCGCCCCCCGCGGCCCCCGCCGGCTCCCGCGCCGCCGCCGCCGGCCCGCGGCCCAGGAAGCCGGCGGGGGCGGCGAACTTCCACTGCGGCATGCGCGGCAGCAGCGCGCAGAAGGTGGTGGGCGCCTCGGGCTCGGGGGGCGCGGGGGGCGCCGGGGGCGCGCGCCCGCCCGGACCCTGCGTCATGGCCGCGGCCGCCGACCGACCGGACCCGGCGCTGCCCGCCGACCAGCCGCCCGCTCGCGCCCGCCGCCTCCCCGCCCCGGCCCGGTGATGTCATCGCCCAGCCCAGCGCGCAGCCGCGGGGGGCTGCGCCCCTGGGACCCCGGCCCTCCGCTCCGCGGCGGCTGGGGAAACTGAGGCCCGCCGGCGGCACCGCGCTGGCCGCGATCCGGCAGCCGGGAAGGGAGCGACGCTCGAACCCAAGACCCGCCCGCCGCCCCCCGCCCGCCGCCCGGGTTCTGTAGGGCAGGGCTGGGAGGCTTGGACACCCTCTCCGTCCTCCCCCTTGGGCTGATGGAGAAACTGAGGCCTGGGCGGGGGCGAAGGCGCGGGTCAGCAGAGGAGAAGGCCAGACCCTCGCGGCCGCCCCTGCCCCCTTCTTCCAGCCTACAATACCAGGAGAGCGAGCCCCGTTTCATTTCCTGAAGGGGAAACTGAGGCCCGGGGGCGGGCGTGCCGAGTCACCGCCGAGGCCAGGCTAAGCCCGGACCCTCCGGCCGCCCCGCCGGGGCCTGTTTCCAGGCTGAGGCCCGAGAAGCGAGCTGGGGCGGGGGTCGCCCGAGGCCCGGCGCTCCGTTTCCGGGGACCCTGGCCCACCGCAGCTCCCTGAACCCCTGGGCCTCAGCGCCCCCCCCCCCCCCCGCCCTCCCGGTGGCTCCCCCCCACAGGAGCGGGCGCCGCCCCCGGTCCCCGCGGACCCCTCCCCCTCCAGGCAGGGCTGGCTGCCGGGAACAAAGGGAGGGCGGCGCCGGGCGGAGCGCGGGTCGATGCCGCGGGGGAGCCCAGGCCGGGCGGGCCGGAGCCCCTGCGGGGGCTGGGAGGCGAGGCGCGGGCCCACGCGTGTTCAGTTAGGGGAGCGGCAGTCGGGGGTGGGGGTGGGGGTGTCAGGGGTCCAGGAGTGTGCGTGTGACAGGTGTAGGGGTGTGTGCGTGTGTGATGGATCCAGGGTGTGTATAACAGATCCAGGGGTGTGTGTGCGTGTGTGACTGATTCAGGAGAGGTTTGCAGCAGGTCCTGGTGTGTGTATGTGTGTGAGGGGTCCAGGGGAGTGTGCGTGTGTGACGGATCCAGGGTATGTGTGCGTGTGTAAGGGATCCAGGGGTGTTTGTGTGCATGTGTCGCAGATCCAGGGTGTGTCTAACAGGCCTAGGGAGTGTGTGTGCGTGTGTAAGGGGTCCAGGGTGTGCGTGTGTAACAGATCCGGGATGTGTATGACGTGTGTAACAGATCCGGGGTGTGTATAACGTGTGTAACAGATCCGGGATGTGTATGATGGATCCGGGGGTATGTACGTGTGTAACGGGCCCGCGGCATGCCTGCGAGTATGTATACAGGGTCGGGGTGTCGGTCTGTCTGACAGCTGCCTCAGGTCCCTCCAGCGCCACCTCCTCCAGGGAGGCCCCCCCCGCAGCCTCTGTCCCTCCCAGCCCCTGGGTGAGGGTCTCACTGGGTGAGGGTCTCATTGGGTGACCCCTCCCCGGCACACAGAGGCTCAGGGACAGGCCGCCAGCCTTCGTGTTTCCTTCTCGTCCCTGGTCAGTGCAGTGTGGTGGCTGGGAAGAGCGCAGGCTCCGTCCCAAATCCTGGGGTCCGCCGGACTTGGGGTCGAGTCCCGCGGTAGGTGCCTCCCAGCATGCCCTCGGACAAGTGTCCCATCTCCGGGCAGCTCTGTTGCCCCTGGAAACACCACCCACCTCTTCATCAACAGCTCAATGCAGCTCTTAGAACAGACCAACTCCTATACATCCTTCAAAATCCAGGAGGCCTCCTGCGCCCCGGGTCCCCCCTCAGGCGCTCTCCAGACCCCCCTGGGCCACAGCGCCGGGCCTGGTTCTGGAGCGCAGCGCCCTGTCTCCTTCCCGTGCAGTCAGCATGCGCGGTGCGCTGGGTGCCAAGGACGGGTTTATTGTCGGGGCCTCTGGAGGGTGGCCAGAAGGACCGCACGGGCGGCCGCGCCTCTGCGAGAAGCAGGACGAGCCCCGCGCGGCCGAAACCGGAGCTGTGCGGGGACCGGGGACGAGGTCGAGAGCCAGGTGACAGGAAGCCGCGCGGCCAGCGCGGGACCGGGCTCCCTCTCCCGCCTGGCGCGCCCGGGAGAGGCCTGAGAGAAGGAACTGGGGCGCGGGAAGGGGCTCTCGGGCGCCGGGGTCACGGCCCCCGGGGCTGGGCGGAGGGGGGGGCTGCGGGCCGGGCCCTCGCAGTCAGGGCGCAGCGGTGGCGCGCCTGGAGGGGCGGGCGCCCATGCTGTAGGCGGGGGCGCGCACCCTGGTCACGGTGACCCCCTCCGGGCTGTGGGCGCCCGGGCCGGGGGTCCCGTCCAGGGGGCGCGGCGGGCGGGGCCGGCCCAGCATGGAGAAGGCGGGCCGGCGCCGCCGGTAGGCGTTGGGGTCCGGGCTCTCGTACTGGCCGGGGCCGGGCATCTCGGCGGGGTCCTGCGGGGGGCGGGCAGGGGGCGCGCGGCCCCCCACCGTGTAGCTGGGGCTGCTGGGCTTGGTGAAGAGCTGGGACCCCCAGAGCGGCGGCAGGGTGTAGGCGTTGGGCGCGGGCCCCGAGGTGTCGGGGGGCTGCGGGCGGGGCCGGGGGCCCAGGCTGAAGGCGGGGGGCGTCCGCTGGCGCACGGGGGGCGCCTTCTCCGGGCTGTAGGCGCCAGGCCCCGGCGTCACCTCCAGACCTGCGGGCATGGGGCAGGAGGGTGGACGGTCCTCGCCCGCCCAGCCCTGTCCAGCCTCGGGCCCTCGCTCTCCCGCCCCCACCCACCTCGGGACAGCCCGAAGCCGCTCCTCCCCTCCCCCCACCCCGGGGAAGAGCCGGGACTCCCGCCCCACGTCGCCCCTCCCCGGGACACGACCAGGCAGAGGCTGAGGGGCCGCCCTGCGACGGACGCCGCCGCCCTCTGGGCTCACGGAAAGCGCGGGCGTGGCTGACCTCCGACCCCAGCAGGCCGTTTCTGTGCTGAGTGCACGGCGGGGTGGGTGAGAGAACGGGAGGACGGGCAGATGGGTGATGGATGGATGGATGGAGGGACGGGTGGATGGGTGGATGGAGGCAGGGATCAGACAGAGGAATGGATGGATGGAGGGATGGGTGGACAGGTGGATGGGTGGGTAGAGGGATGGAGGGATAGGTGGATGGGTGGATGGATGAACAAGCAGACAGATGGATGGGCGGGTGGGTAGGTTGATGGATGGATGGAAGGATGGATGGGTGGATGGATGAACAAGCAGACGGATGGATGGATGGATGGGTGGGTGGGTGGGTAGGTTGATGGATGGATGGATGGATGGGTGGATGGATGAATGGAAAGATGGATATATGGACCGGTGTGTAGGTGGGTGGATGGATGGGGAATTGTATACATAGGTGGGGGTGGCTGGATGGATGGGGGAGTAGATAGATGGGTGGGTGGATGGATGGGTGAGTTGATGGATGGATGGACGAGCAGATGGAGGGATGGACAGATGGGTGGATGGATAGATGGACCGGTGTGTTGGTGGTGGGTGGGTTAATGGATGGATGGATGGACAGACGGAGAGATGGGTGGACGGACAGATATATGGACTAGTGTGTAGGTAGGTGGATGGATGGGGGAGTAGATGGGTGGGTGGGTGGATGGATGGATGGATGGACGGAGGGATGGATGGGTGGATGGGGAGTGGGTTGATGGATGGACGAGCAGACAGATGGACAGATGGGTGGATGGGTGGGTGGTTTGATGGGTGGATGGATAGATGGACAGACGATAGATGGGTGGATAGACGGGCCAGTGTGTAGGTGGGTGGATGGTGGCTGGATTGGCAGGTGGACGAATGGGTGGGTGGTTGGGTGGTTGGGTGGATGGGTGGATGGGTGGATGGATGGATGGATGGACAGACGGATATATGGACCGGTGTGTAGGTGGGTGGGGTGGATGGGGAATTGTATAGATGGGTGGGGGGTGGGTTGATGGATTGGGGAGTAGATAGATGGGTGGGTGGATGGACGGACAGAGAGAGGGATGGATGGGTGGATGGGGTGGGTTGGTTGGTGGATGGGGAATTGTGTAGATGGGCGGGGGTGGGTTGATGGGTGGGTGGTGGTGGGTGGATGAGTGGGTGGATGGGGTGGGTGGGTCCATGGTGGATGGGTAAAGGGGTCAATGGGTGGATCGGTTGCTGGAAGGACGAACGAGCATGGGTGGGTGGGTCATAGATGGACAGGTGGGAAGTGGGTGCAGTTGTGAATAGAGAGACGAACGGATGGACGTTTCGGTGGGCGATGGGCGAGAAGGTGGCGATAGGCCAGAGGAGAGGGTAGGTGCGTGGACCAGGCCGTCCGTCAGGCGCGGGCGGTGAGACGAGCCCTCTGGTGCCTCGGAGGGGCCTTCTGAGCTCGCCACAAGCCCCGCCGTGCCCTGCTGTCTCCCGTCGCCGAGGACGGGCCCCAGCGGCCGTGCAGCACCACGTGTGCACATGGGGTCGTCCTTGGCCGCCCCCCACTCATTCGGGTTCTCTCGGGACCCCCGTGGGCATCTGAGTCTGTAGCCCCTTTCAAGGACACTGACGTTCCAGGGCCCCTGGGGTGGGAGCCGGCAGAGCCCGAGACCCTGCGCGGGCGGGGTGGGCGCAGGCGGCCAGTGCAGCTACTCACCCCGGCACCGGCCGCGGCCCTGCATGGAGTAGGCGGGGGTGCAGCTGCGGCCAAAGCGGGTCACTTTCGGGTCCAGGAAGTAGACAGGCCCGGGGCTGGCGTCCTGAGGAGGCTCTGGGGAAGAAGCGGGCGGGAGGGCGGGGCCCACCCCCGGACCCCCGGGCCCCCGCCCCCATGGGCCCCGGCGCCGCGTGGCGCAGAGCGGGGCCAGGCCTCCCCTGGCTGGGGGCTCGGGCGCCGGCTCCCGCGGTCAAGGCGGGTGCTGCCCCCCGGTTTGCTGGAGCTCTGTGGGAAGCGGGGGCTGGGCCGTGGGCAAGCGGGCGGGGGCTGGAGAGCCGGCCCCTCGCAGAGCCCCAGCCTCGGTGTCCCGGCGCTGGGGAGCCGGGGAGGCTGCGCGGGGAGCAGGCGGGCGGCCCCGGGCACAAGGCGCAGCGGGAGACGCCCTGCACCGCCGCCCTCTGCGGCCCCGTGGAAACAGGGCAGGTTTGCCGCGGAGGGGGTGGCCGCGCGGGGCCACCCCGACCCCGGCAACTGCCGAAGGCGAGCACCTCCTCCCGGCCTGCAGTGTCCATGCCGCGTGCACTGACCCCCTTCTCTCCCGGCCTGCAGTGTCCACACTCATGTGCACTGACCCCCTTCTCTCCCGGCCTGCAGTGTCCACGCCGCGTGCACTGACCCCCTTCTCTCCCGGCCTGCAGTGTCCACGCTCATGTGCACTGACCCCCTTCTCTCCCGGCCTGCAGTGTCCACGCTGCGTGCACTTACCCACTTCTCTCCCGGGCTGGAGTGTCCACTGACCCACTTCTCTTCCTGGCCTGCAGTGTCCATGCTGCGTGCACTGACTTACTTCATTCCCAGCCTGCAGTGTCCACACTGTGTGCACTGACCCCCTTCTCTCCCAACCTGTGGTGTCCACGTCGTGTGGCCTGACCCCCTTCTCTCCCGGCTTGCAGTGTCCACACTGTGTGCACTATCCGCTTCTCTCCTGGCCTGCAGTGTCCACGCTGTGTGCACTGACCCCCTTCTCTCCCGGCCTGCAGTGTCCACGCCGCATGCACTGACCCCCTTCTCTCCCGGCCTGCAGTGTCCACACTCATGTGCACTGACCCCCTTCTCTCCTGGCCTGCAGTGTCCACGCTGCGTGCACTGACCCACTTCTCTCCCGGGCTGGAGTGTCCACTGACCCACTTCTCTTCCTGGCCTGCAGTGTCCATGCTGCGTGCACTGACTTACTTCATTCCCAGCCTGCAGTGTCCACACTGTGTGCACTGACCCCCTTCTCTCCCAACCTGTGGTGTCCACGTCGTGTGGCCTGACCCCCTTCTCTCCCGGCTTGCAGTGTCCACACTGTGTGCACTATCCGCTTCTCTCCTGGCCTGCAGTGTCCACGCTGTGTGCACTGACCCCCTTCTCTCCCGGCCTGCAGTGTCCACGCCGCATGCACTGACCCCCTTCTCTCCCGGCCTGCAGTGTCCACACTCATGTGCACTGACCCCCTTCTCTCCTGGCCTGCAGTGTCCACGCTGCGTGCACTGACCCACTTCTCTCCCGGGCTGGAGTGTCCACTGACCCACTTCTCTTCCTGGCCTGCAGTGTCCATGCTGCGTGCACTGACTTACTTCATTCCCAGCCTGCAGTGTCCACACTGTGTGCACTGACCCCCTTCTCTCCCAACCTGTGGTGTCCACGTCGTGTGGCCTGACCCCCTTCTCTCCCGGCCTGCAGTGTCCATGCCCCGTGCACTGACCCACTTCTCTCCTGGCCTGCAGTGTCCACACTGTGTGCACTGACCCACTTCTCTCCCGGCCTGCAGTGTCCACACTGTGTGCACTGACCCCCTTCTCTCCCGGCCTGCAGTGTCCACGCTGTGTGCGCTGACCTCCTTCTCTCCCGGCCTGCAGTGTCCACGCCGCATGCACTGACCCACTTCTCTCCCGGCCTGCAGTGTCCACGCCGCGTGCACTGACCCCCTTCTCTCCCGGCCTGCAGTGTCCACGCTGCGTGCGCTGACCCCCTTCTCTCCCAGCCTGCAGTGTCCACACTCATGTGCACTGACCCCCTTCTCTCCCGGCCTGCAGTGTCCACACTGTGTGCGCTGACCCCCTTCTCTCCCGGCCTGCAGTGTCCACACCGCGTGCACTGACCCACTTTTATGCCGGCCTGCAGTGTCCACGCTGCGTGCACTGACCCACTTCTCTCCTGGCCTGCAGTGTCCACACTGTGCACCACCCGCTTCTCTCTCGCCTCGCAGGAGCCCCCACGATGGGGCCACTGTTACTACCTCGTCGTTCGTGGGTGGAAACCGAGGCTCACAGAGTTGACCCAGGAAGCACTCTCAACCTCGCCCGCCCCTCACCTTCCGGCCTCTTCTCCGGCCCCTGCCCAGCCCTGGCACCGTGCCCTGATCCGTAAACGCCTCCCAGACTCATGCCATGCCACCCTCGAGGCCTCTGCCTACACTGCAGGCTCTTCCTGAGTTCCCTCCTCTCCTGTGGGCTCCACCGAACTCCTATGCATTCTGCAAAGCCTGGAGTCCATGCCCCTCCACCAGAAACCTCCTGGGCTTGACTCCCAGGATGTGTCCAGTGACCTGGGCTGACCCTTCGAGCCGCCCCGTGAGCTAGAGCCCCCTTTCTTAGCCTCTGCAGCAGGGTCCACGCCCCCTCCCCGTGACCCCCCGCCCCCACCCGAGGCCGCCGCCCTGCCTCTTGAGTGAGCTCAGGGCCTTCCAGAGGGGGAATGGAGACTGGGCTCTCCTCTCAAGGGCCACATGTATTGAGCACCTGCTGTGTACCAGCACCGCCTCGGCGTCTTTTAAAGGCATTTAGCCCTCACTTCCTCACTTCCCATAAGGAGTGTTCCCAGTGGAGAAACCGAGGCTCGGAGTGGCCAGGAAACACCCAGTGTCCAGTGCCAAGGAGTTTGCGAAGCCAGATGGCACGCACGGTCTGAGCCGCCCCATGCCGCTGCTTCTCCCTCCGTTCCCTTACCACCAAGGAAACAGGCCCAGAGAGGGACAGCAGCGGGCCCAAGGTCACACAGCAAGGCTATCGTGCGCTGCCCGAGCCCGGCTCCCCACATCCCGCCGTGCTGCAGACCTGGTGGGATGTTGGGGCTCGGGCCCCGGCCCCCCGCTGCCCGCCTGCCCCCCCACCTTACCCCTGCTGGGTCTCCTGGGCAGCGAGAAGGCGGGGCCAGCCACCCTGGTGCGGTCGTGGTCGACGTAGCCCACAGTGGACGGCAGGACGTACAAGCCCGGCCCTGAGCCTGCGACCGAGGCCCCGGGTCACGGCCCGAGGCTGGCCGCCGCGCAGTGGGGGAGCAGCCCCGGCTCAGCCCCCCAGCCCCCGCCCCAGCTCCCACCTGCCGCCGGGGCGGGGGCAGAGTGAGTGACACAGGCATTGTGAGCCAGTGGTGAGTCACAGAGGGCAGGGGCCGCCTCGCCTTGGGGCTCAGGCAGGGAAACTGAGGCCGGGGGCAAGGGATGTGCTGTCACGGGGGGGAAACTGAGGCACAGGACATGGTGTCACAGGCAGGGAAACTGAGGAACAGGGGCACGGTGTCACAGCAGGGAAACTGAGGCACAGGGCGTGGTGTCACAGGCAGGGAAACTGAGGAACAGGGGCACGGTGTCACAGCAGGGAAACTGAGGCACAGGGCGTGGTGTCACAGCAGGGAAACTGAGGCACAGGGCGTGGTGTCACAGCAGGGAAACTGAGGCACAGGACGTGGTGTCACAGCAGGGAAACTGAGGCACAGGGATGCGCTGTCACAGGCAGGGAAACTGAGGCAAGGGACATGCTGTCATAAACAGGGAAACTGAGACTCAGGGGCATGATGTCACAGGCAGGGAAACTGAGGCCCAGAGGCAAGGGACGTGCTGTCGTGGGGGAAACTGAGGCCCTGGGACACGCTGTCACAGATGGGGAAACTGAGGCCCTCGCTGTCACACATGTATGTCAGGGGCCTCCAGAGGAATGTCAGTGGCGAAAGGTCAGGAGGGGCCCCTGAGCTGGCCCCGAGCCTCTGTTGTGGGTGGGGAAACTGAGGCACGGCAAGGGCCTGCTGAGCTCCCCCAGGCAGCGTCCCCTTGGGCAGTCAGCATGAGTCCCTCCTCGCGGCTTCTCAGAGGCCGCCGTGCCTGCCAAACGTGCCCCCCGGACCCCACCGGGCACGGGAAGGGCCGGCAGAGACCTGCACCCACGCCCTGCCCGGGGGCAGACCAGAGGCTCGGGGAAAACGGGGCAGGGACGCGGCCAGGGCCCCCGTGCCCCCCTCCCGGAACATTCCAGAAGCCCCGGCCAGGGCGGAAGTGGAGATGGGAGGCGCCTTCCGGGGCAAGGAGCCAGCAGGACCCCCTGCCCACGAACACCCCCCGCCCGTGGACGCCCCAACCTTTGGCTGCCCCCCGCCCGTGGACGCCCTCTGCCCGTGGACACTCCCACCTGTGGCTGCCCCCGCCCGTGGACACCCCCTGCCCGTGGACACCCCCCACCCATGGACGCCCCCACCTGTGGCTGCCCCCCGCCCGCGGCCCCCGTACCGTTCTCCAGGGCAGCTGCCCGGCAGGCCTTCCTCAGGCCTGTCTCGGGAATCAGGCCCTGGGTGCCCCGGCGGCCCAGGCTCGCTGTGGTCAGCCGGGGGGCGGGGCCGCAGCTGAGGGTCCCCATGGCGTCCAGGCGCAGGGCTGCGGGAGCGCAGGACTCGGCACCGCTGCTGTCCTCGCCGCTGCGGCGCCCGCTGCCTGCGCTGCCCCGGGCTCCGGCCGTGCCCTGGCAGAGCCCTGCCTCTCCACACCCTCCCGCGGCCGCACAGATGGCCCCTTGTCCCCCGCCAGGGAGCCCTGGGGCCTGGCCCAGCCGGGCCGGTCAGCCGGACGCTGGCCTGGAAGCGGAGCCAGCGCTGAGCGTCGGCCAGGTGGCTCGACGGCCCAGGCGGATCCGGTGTCGGACAGCTGCCCCGGGGAGCCTCAGACACGACACGAGGGCCTGGTGGCCCCGTTTCCCAACTGGGGAAACCGAGGCACGGGAGGCGAAGTCCAAGGTCACACAGCAAGCTCACGGCTCTGGGAGCCTGGGCCGGAAGTGCTCGTCCATTCACCCAGCAAGCACTCATTGAGCACCTACTGTATACCAGGCCCCGTTTGGGGCTGTGGGGATGCAGCAGGGAACAAACAGACAAGGAACTGGGGACAGAAAAGAGGCACCAACGGCCGCCAATGAGCTTATCCTGTCAGACGAGGGGGCAGACGCCAGGCTGGGGCAGAAGAGGCTGCCCTGGGAAGCAGATGTGGCTCGGGCAGTTGGGCGCCCGCCTACCACACGGGAGATCCTGGGTTCAGTTCCCCGTGCCTCCTAAAGAAGAGGAGCAAGACAGCAAGCTGATGCAACGAGATGACGCGACAAGGAGACAGACACAACGAGCAGACACAAGCAAGAGGTGGCTCAAGGGATTAGGCGCCTCCCTCCCACATGGGAGGTCCGGGGTTCCGTTCCAGTGCCTCCCAAAAAGATGAGCAGACCCAGAGAGCAGACAACGAGCGGACAGCGAGCGCAAACAATGGGGGGGGAGGTGTAAATGAATGAATGAATACATTGTGCTGAGAGGTGGGATTCAGCGGAGACTGAAGAGGGAGAGGGAGGGAGCCAGGTGGACTTTGGGAGAAGAGCATGCCAGAAGCGGGGGGGCCGGGCCGAGGCCCTGCGCAGGGCGGCTGACCTGCACCCTTGGGGAGGCCGCCCCCGAGCCCCCGAGGAGGGGGCAGGCCCAGGCTGGCTCCCTGCTGTGCGCTCACGTGTTGCCGGCAGCCAGGGGGCCCGGGGCTGCAGCGGGGGCGGGGGAGCGCGGGGGCCGCGGGGCACGCGGGAGCCCTGGGGGCGCGGGGAAGGGGCGGCCGCGGTGCTCGCGCGCGCCCTCTGGCGGCGGGAAGGGGGAAAGCAGCGCGGGCTGTGCCGGGGGGCCGGGGGGCGGCGGGGGCGGCCCGCGCCTGCTCTGCGTCGGAGCCCGCGGACGTGAGGCGGGGGCTGAGAACTCAGGCGGCCTTGGCCCCCCCTGGGAAGGACGGGGCTGCGCTCGCTGGGGTGGGGAGTGGTCGGGGCAGGTCTGGGGGCCTGAAAGCGCTCAGCTCCGGACGTGGGGGCTTGAGAGGCGATCCCGGGGCGCGGAGCCCAGTGGCGCCCAGGGTGTCCAGCTCGGGAGTCCTGCCGCTCCGCTTGTTGGCGACGTTCCCCGGGGGGAGGGTCTCTGGGGGCCGCTTCCTCCCTCCCTGTGGGAGGGTGGTCGTTTAGAGCAAGAGCAGAGGGGAGCGCAGCGTAGACTAGATGTGCGCTGTCATCCGCGCGGTGCCGCCGTGCTCCGGAAGGCGCTCGCCAAATGCGTGGATGTGCCACGCCATGGGGGGCTTGTCGATGGAGGAGTGGGGGGGCTTCCTACCTATATATTTTTTTTAAGATTTATTTTATTTATTTCTATCCCCTTCCCCCCATTGTCTGCTCTCTGTGTCCATTCACTGTGTGTTCTTTTGTGTCCTCTTGCATTGTCAGGTGGCACCGGGAACCTGTGTCTCTTTGTTGCATCATCTTGCTGTGTCAGCTCTCCGTGTGGGCGGCGCCATTCCCGGACAGGCTGTGCTTTCTTTCGCGCTGGGCGGCTCTCCTTACGGGGTGCACTCCTTGCACGTGGGGCTCCCCTACACGGGGGACACCCCTGCGTGGCAGGGCACTCCTTGCGCGCATCAACACTGCACATGGGCCAGCTCCACACGGGTCAAGGAGGCCGGGGTTTGAACCCGGGACCCTCCACATGGTAGGCGGTGTCCATTCGCTGTGTGTTCTTCTGTGTCTGTTGTAGTCCCATTAAGTGGCTCCAGGAACCCATCCTGGGACCTTCCAGAGTGGGAGAGAGGCGATCACTCTCTTGCGCCACCTCAGCTCCCTGTTCTGCTACATCTTCTTATTTTCTCTCCTCTGTGTCTCTTGTTGTGTCATCTTGCTGTGCCAGCTCTCCGTGTCGGCCAGCACTCCTGCGCGGGGCAGCTTTCCCGCATGGGTCAGCTCACACACAGGCAGCTCGCCCTCACCAGGCAGCCCTGGGCATTGAATCCTGGACCTCCTATATGGGAGCCCAATTTCTTGAGCCACATCCTTTTCCCGTTCCTGTATTTTTTAATGTAATATCTTGTGTGATCTATGTATCTTTTTTAAAAAGGAAAAAAAAAATAGACAGAAAGAGTAGACAGCGAGTGCAAACGAGGAGGGCAGGAATAAATAAATCTTTAAATAAATAAAACTGCATTATTTATAATATATGTGTTGTTTAGGTAAAACCACTTAGGACTATCTAAAAGATACACGCTCAACTGTTAACAGTGGTTACTTCTGGGGAGGAAGATGGGATTTGGGGCAAAAAAGGATGTAAATCCTTTCCCTTTTAATTCTAGATAAAAATGAACAGTCCTTGTTTGATTTTTTTTTGCAAGGACCACACGCCTTCCTTTCATCGTTTACTGAAAGATGACAGACGCATGGGTCAGTGGAGGCCCGGCTGCTGGGCGATGCTCTCTGGCTTGGAGGCTGGTGTCCGCCCGAGCCCCTCGCAGCCTCGGGGGTCCCCAGTTCTCCTTCCCAGCTGCTCTCGCCCACGTCCAGCCCAGGAAGCTGCTTCGAGGAGGAGCAGTGGCAGGCCCCCTCTCCCTTGGGCCCCTCCTCTAAGCCCCCACCTGGTCTAGGAAATCACATTTACTAAGAGCCTGCTCTGTGTCTGGCCCTGCCTGGGCACTCTAGGAACCCTGAGGGGTTCAGACGGAGACCCCAGCCCTCAAGGACAGAGCAGTGTGATCAGGGGCTGGACAGACGGAAGGACAGGGGCTAGGAGAGCCCGTGGGGGAGGCAAGGTCTCCCCTGGAGGGGCCTTGGAAAAGCCTTCCTGCAGAAGGGGCTTCTAAGTGGGCTTTGCAGGATGCATAGGAGTTCGCTAGGCAGAAAAAGGACGATGTTTTAGTTACCTGGTGATTAAAACAAATACGAAACAGAGGGATGGCTTGACAGCAGGGATTTATTGATTCATAGTTTTGAGACTAGGAGGAGTCCAAATTTGAGGTGTCCACAAAGCAAAGCTTTCTCCCCAAAAACCGTGGTGGTCTAGGGCCAGCGGCCGGTGACCCTTGACCTTGGCTTTCCCCCTTGGCCGGCAGGTTTTTCTCTTCAGGTCAGCTGACTTCCAGCCTCTGGCCGCTCCAGGCTTCTCCTTCCACGTCCACTGTCCTGTGGGGCTCGGTCCCCGGAGACCCAGGCCCACCCCTAAAGGCCTCATGCCATGGGGTCAGGAGTCCGGGGTCAGGAGTCCGGCACCAGGCCACCAGGCCGAGGCAGAGGCGACAGCTGGGCGGGGCGGGGGCCGGGAGGGGCCCGGGAGGGGGGTCGGCTGTGCTGCGGGACAGGGGCGCGCCCCGCCCTCCGCTGGGAAGCGCAGGCGGCGCGACCCCGCGCACCCGGGACCCCGCCGCACTTCTCAGCTGCCCGGGCCCCCTGGCACCCGAAGGACTCCCCGGAGCCCCTTCCCAGCGCTCTCCGCCCCTGGGGCGCACGCCCCGTCGAGGCCGCCCCCGTGTCCCTGACCTTCAAGCGCCCCCGCGCGCACCCTCGAGCCCGAGGCGCCCCACTGCCCCCGTCGCCCCCGTCGCCCCCGCGCTGGACGGAAGCGCCGGGCCAGGGGGTCCCCGACGGGGCGACACGAGGCCCGCCGGGTGGGGTGAGCGGAGCCGCGGGGCACTCGTGGCGGGGAATTCCGCGTCGTGCGGAGACGGCAAGACCCCGTGCGAGCAGCGCTGCGCGCACCCGCGCGCCTCCGGCGGCCGCGCACGCATCTGCTGGGCGCACGGCCGCGCGTGGAGCCTGGCAGTGCCGCGGCTTTCCACGCGCGTCCCGCCGAACCTCCTGCAGCCAGCGGGGCAGCGGGGTGCTCAGGGGTCGAGGCAGGTGGGGGCGCGGGGGCGTGGGCGTTTACCCCCGGGAGGTGGGAGCCACGGAGGCTGCGGGCAGAGGGGGCGGCCCGAGTGGGTTCCCTGAGGTCCCCTGACCCTGCGGTGGGAGGCGGAGGGGGCCCCGCGCGCTCGGGCCAAGGGGGCGGCTGCGATGGTTCTGGATCGGTGCTGCCCGCAGGCGCGGGGCGGCGGGGCCCGGGCCTCCTGCGGAGCTGGCCTCACGGAGGCCTGTCCACGCCTCCGGTTTCCTGTCCGCGCCCCCACCCGCCAGGGCAGGCGCCTCCCGGGGCTGCGTCCGCGGCGTGGCCCGCCCTGGAGGCCGGGTGCTCGCGGCGCCGCTGCACCCCGCGCTGCCCTCCCCAGGGAGCGCGCCTTTGTCCTCGGAGCGGCGGCCAGTCCCCTGACTCAGCCTCACGCGCTCGGGGACAAGGAGGCCTTGTTCCTTCCCGCCGCCCCCCCCCCCCCAGCGTCCACGTGGGGCGAGCGCGGCCCCAAGCCCTCGCCGGCCCGTCCTGCGCCGAGGACACGAGGCTGGCGGGGAACGAGGGTCCCGGCCCCAGGCCCCCCGGCGGGCCCTCCGCTCTGATCTCCCTGCTTTTCTGGAACACTCCGGGCCTCGGTGACCGCCCCTCCTCCTGATAAACTTGCTCCCGACGCCTGCGGGGCGGGGCTCGAGCTGTCCCGACCCTCTCCCTGTGCAGGAGCTGTCCAGCTGGCTGCCCCCGCGCCCCCGCGCCCCCCGCGCCTCGCCTCTTACTTAGGGTGCGCCCGCTGACACCGCGTCGTTTTCCGCCCCCGCGCCTCTCGCTCCGGTTCCAGGACCTTGGCGAGCGGGTCAGCACCACGAGGCGGCCGCGGGAGACACGGGAGGGGCGCAGTTGAGCGCGCAGCGAAGCCCGGGGCCGGGACGCAGCGCCCCCCAAGCCGGCTCAGCTGCCCGTTTATTTGGCTCCACGTCTGTGGACTCGCCCCCCAAACGTAAGCGTCTCGGGCAGGGGGCTGTCCACCCTCCTGCTTGACAGAGAGTTGGCACTCAGTGACGTTTGTGGAATTAATGAAGGCCCTCGTCCTTAGCAGCTTGCGGACTCGAACCCGGGGCCCCCAACAGGACAGAATCCAGCACCTGCAGGCCACTCCGGCGCTGCGACCTCCAGGGGGCTCCCCAGTCATGAGAATAAAACACCGGGGTTCCCCAGCAGTGAGACCTGGTGCCTGGCAATGGGGCCCACCCCCTGGCGCCAGCCTTCCAACCCTGGCGACAGGACGCCCGGCCCTAGCAACTGGAGGTGCCCTGGAGACAGGACGCCGGGCCCTAGCAACTGGAGGTGCCCTGGCAACACGACGCCCGGCTCTAGCAACTGGAGGTGCCCTGGAGACAGGACGCCGGGCCCTAGCAACTGGAGGTGCCCTGGCGACAGGACGCCCGGCGCTAGCAACTGGAGGTGCCCTGGCGACACGACGCCCGGCCCTAGCAACTGGAGGTGCCCTGGAGACAGGACGCCGGGCCCTAGCAACTGGAGGTGCCCTGGCGACACGACGCCCGGCCCTAGCAACTGGAGGTGCCCTGGCGACAGGACGCCCGGCCCTAGCAACTGGAGGTGCCCTGGCGACAGGACGCCCGGCCCTAGCAACTGGAGGTGCCCTGGAGACAGGACGCCCGGCCCTAGCAACTGGAGGTGCCCTGGCGACACGACGCCGGGCCCTAGCAACTGGAGGTGCCCTGGAACAGGACGCCGGGCCCTAGCAACTGGAGGTGCCCTGGTGACACGACGCCCGGCCCTAGCAACTGGAGGTGCCCTGGCGACACGACGCCGGGCCCTAGCAACTGGAGGTGCCCTGGCGACAGGACGCCCGGCCCTAGCAACTGGAGGTGCCCTGGAACAGGACGCCGGGCCCCAGCAACTGGAGGTGCCCTGGAGACAGGACGCCCGGCCCTAGCAACTGGAGGTGCCCTGGCGACAGGACGCCCGGCCCTAGCAACTGGAGGTGCCCCGGCGACAAACGCCGGGCTCTAGCAACTGGAGGTGCCCTGGCGACAGGACGCCCGGCCCTAGCAACTGGAGGTGCCCTGGAGACAGGACGCCGGGCCCTAGCAACTGGAAGTGCCCTGGAGACAGGATGCCCGGCCCCTAGCAACTGGAGGTGCCCTGGCGACAGGATGCCCGGCCCCTAGCAACTGGAGGTGCCCTGGAGACAGGACGCCGGGCCACCTAGCAACTGGAGGTGCCCTGGCGACAGGACGCCCGGCCCTAGCAACTGGAGGTGCCCTGGCGACAGGATGCCCGGCCCCTAGCAACTGGAGGTGCCCTGGCGACACGACGCCCGGCCCTAGCAACTGGAGGTGCCCTGGCGACACGACGCCCGGCCCTAGCAACTGGAGGTGCCCTGGCGACACGACGCCGGGCCCTAGCAACTGGAGGTGCCCTGGTGACAGGACGCCCGGCCCTAGCAACTGGAGGTGCCCTGGCGACAGGACGCCGGGCCCTAGCAACTGGAGGTGCCCTGGCGACACGATGCCGGGCCCTAGCAACTGGAGGTGCCCTGGAGACAGGACGCCGGGCCCTAGCAACTGGAGGTGCCCTGGCGACACGACGCCCGGCCCTAGCAACTGGAGGTGCCCTGGCGACAGGACGCCGGGCCCTAGCAACTGGAGGTGCCCTGGCGACCCGATGCCGGGCCCTAGCAACTGGAGGTGCCCTGGCGACACGATGCCGGGCCCTAGCAACTGGAGGTGCCCTGGCGACAGGACGCCCGGCCCCTAGCAACTGGAGGTGCCCTGGCGACAGGACGCCCGGCCCTAGCAACTGGAGGTGCCCTGGCGACAGGACGCCCGGCCCCAGCAACTGGAGGTGCCCTGGCGACAGGACGCCCGGCCCTAGCAACTGGAGGTGCCCTGGAGACAGGACGCCCGGCCCTAGCAACTGGAGGTGCCCTGGAGACAGGACGCCGGGCCCTAGCAACTGGAGGTGCCCTGGCGACAGGACGCCGGGCCCTAGCAACTGGAGGTGCCATGGTGACAGGACGCTGGGCCCTAGCAACTGGAGGTGCCCTGGCGACACGATGCCGGGCCCCAGCAACTGGAGGTGCCATGGAACAGGACGCCCGGTCCCTAGCAACTGGAGGTGCCCTGGAGACAGGACGCCGGGCCCTAGCAACTGGAGGTGCCCTGGAGACAGGACGCCGGGCCCTAGCAACTGGAGGTGCCCTGGAGACAGGACGCCCGGCCCTAGCAACTGGAGGTGCCCTGGAGACAGGACGCCGGGCCCTAGCAACTGGAGGTGCCCTGGAGACAGGACGCCGGGCCCTAGCAACTGGAGGTGCCATGGTGACAGGACGCCGGGCCCTAGCAACTGGAGGTGCCCTGGCGACACGATGCCGGGCCCCAGCAACTGGAGGTGCCCTGGAGACAGGACGCCCGGCCCCTAGCAACTGGAGGTGCCCTGGAGACAGGACGCCGGGCCCTAACAACTGGAGGTGCCCTGGAGACAGGACGCCGGGCCCTAGCAACTGGAGGTGCCCTGGAGACAGGACGTCGGGCCCTAGCAAATGGAGGTGCCCTGGAGACAGGACGCCGGGCCCTAGCAACTGGAGGTGCCCTGGAGACAGGACGCCGGGCCCCTAGCAACTGGAGGTGCCCTGGCGACAGGACGCCCGGCCCTAGCAACTGGAGGTGCCCTGGCGACAGGACGCCCGGCCCTAGCAACTGGAGGTGCCCTGGAGACAGGACGCCGGGCCCTAGCAACTGGAGGTGCCATGGTGACAGGACGCCGGGCCCTAGCAACTGGAGGTGCCCTGGAGACAGGACGCCGGGCCCTAGCAACTGGAGGTGCCCTGGCGACAGGACGCCCGGCCCTAGCAACTGGAGGTGCCCTGGAGACAGGACGCCGGGCCCTAGCAACTGGAGGTGCCCTGGCGACACGATGCCGGGCCCTAGCAACTGGAGGTGCCCTGGAACAGGACGCCCGGCCCCTAGCAACTGGAGGTGCCCTGGCGACAGGACGCCCGGCCCCTAGCAACTGGAGGTGCCCTGGCGACACAACGCCGGGCACTAGCAACTGGAGGTGCCCTGGCGACACGACGCCCGGGCCCTAGCATCTGGAGGTGCCCTGGCGACACGACGCCGGGCCCTAGCAACTGGAGGTGCCCTGGAGACAGGACGCCCGGCCCCTAGCAACTGGAGGTGCCCTGGCGACACGACGCCGGGCCCTAGCAACTGGAGGTGCCCTGGCGACACGATGCCGGGCCCTAGCAACTGGAGGTGCCCTGGCGACACGACGCCCGGGCCCTAGCAACTGGAGGTGCCCTGGCGACACGACGCCGGGCCCTAGCAACTGGAGGTGCCCTGGCGACACGATGCCCGGCCCTAGCAACTGGAGGTGCCCTGGCAACACGACGCCGGGCCCTAGCAACTGGAGGTGCCCTGGAACAGGACGCCCGGCCCCTAGCAACTGGAGGTGCCCTGGCGACACGACGCCGGGCCCTAGCAACTGGAGGTGCCCTGGCGACACGACGCCCGGCCCCTAGCAACTGGAGGTGCCCTGGCGACAGGACGCCCGGCCCTAGCAACTGGAGGTGCCCTGGAGACAGGACGCCGGGCCCTAGCAACTGGAGGTGCCATGGTGACAGGACGCCGGGCCCTAGCAACTGGAGGTGCCCTGGCGACACGATGCCGGGCCCTAGCAACTGGAGGTGCCCTGGCGACACGACGCCCGGCCCCTAGCAACTGGAGTTGCCCTGGCGACAGGACGCCCGGCCCCTAGCAACTGGAGGTGCCCTGGCGACAGGACGCCCGGCCCTAGCAACTGGAGGTGCCCTGGCGACAGGATGCCCGGCCCTAGCAACTGGAGGTGCCCTGGCGACACGACGCCGGGCCCTAGCAACTGGAGGTGCCCTGGCGACACGACGCCCGGCCCCTAGCAACTGGAGGTGCCCTGGCGACACGACGCCGGGCCCTAGCAACTGGAGGTGCCCTGGCGACACGACGCCCGGCCCTAGCAACTGGAGGTGCCCTGGCGACAGGACGCCCGGCCCTAGCAACTGGAGGTGCCCTGGCGACACGACGCCGGGCCCTAGCAACTGGAGGTGCCCTGGAGACAGGACGCCGGGCCCTAGCAACTGGAGGTGCCCTGGAGACAGGATGCCCGGCCCCCAGCAACTGGAGGTGCCCTGGCGACAGGACGCCCGGCCCTAGCAACTGGAGGTACCCTGGAGACACGACGCCCGGCCCCCAGCAACTGGAGGTGCCCTGGCGACAGGACGCCCGGCCCCAGCAACTGGAGGTGCCCTGGAGACAGGACGCCGGGCCCCAGCAACTGGAGGTGCCCTGGCGACTGGACGCCAGCCCGATACCAGGACCCAAACCCCAAATCCGTGCCTCTGGCCTCTGGCGAGTCGCCTCCTGCGTTCACCCAGCATGCGCTGCTGAGGAGCGGGCTGGCCCCGGCCCCGGGCCCGCAGTGGGCACCCTGCGTAGCCTGGGGGACACCTTGCCCGGCCTGGGGGCGCCCTGCACGGCCTGGGGGCACCCTGCCCGTTCTGGGGGGCACGCTGCTGGGCCTGGGCCCCCTCCCTGCCTCAGCAGCCAGGAGCGGGGTGCGGGGGGCGTGCCAGCAACTCTGCTCGAGGGTGGAAACCCAGGCCGCACTTCCGCGCCCAAGTCGCTTCTCGGGGAGGGAGGGGCCTT
The DNA here is from genome assembly GCF_030445035.2 of Dasypus novemcinctus. NCBI lineage: Eukaryota > Metazoa > Chordata > Mammalia > Cingulata > Dasypodidae > Dasypus > Dasypus novemcinctus. Next base: position 40,034 of record NW_026688417.1, on the reverse strand, counting down.
ACGTCACCCACCGGGGGCGTGGCCACGACGGCACCTGGGAAGGGCGGGGCCTTGCGTCACCCAGGGGCGTGGCCACGACGGCACCTGGGAAGGGCGGGGCCTTGCGTCACCCAGGGGCGTGGCCACGACGGCACCTGGGAAGGGCGGGGCCTTGCGTCACCCAGGGGCGTGGCCACGACGGCACCTGGGAAGGGCGGGGCCTTGCGTCACCCACCGGGGGCGTGGCCACGACGGCACCTGGGAAGGGCGGGGCCTTGCGTCACCCAGGGGCGTGGCCACGACGGCACCTGGGAAGGGCGGGGCCTTGCGTCACTCAGGGGCGTGGCCACGACGGCACCTGGGAAGGGCGGGGCCTTGCGTCACCCAGGGGCGTGGCCACTACGGCACCTGGGAAGGGCGGGGCCTTGCGTCACCCAGGGGCGTGGCCACTACGGCACCTGGGAAGGGCGGGGCCGGCGTCACCCAGGGGCGTGGCCACGACGGCACCTGGGAAGGGCGGGGCCTTGCGTCACCCAGGGGCGTGGCCACACGCTACAGCGGGGCGCGGGCTGGGGGTGGAGAGGCGGGAGCAGGTGCGCGCGGCCCTGCGGGAACGCCCACCCGCCAGGCCCCGGCGCCCACGGGGTTTGGGGCCGAGCAGCTCCTGCCCGGCTGTCCCTGGCCTCCGGCCGCGCCCTCCCGCGGGTGCCCGAGGCAGGTCCGGCCCCCACCCGCGGCCGTGGGCCCGCCCCGGCGTCCCTCCTGGCAGCGCTGCCCTCGTGGCCCCGCGCCTCGGCCGGGGCTTTGGTCTGGGGGCGAGCGCCGCGGTCCTGCCCTCCGTCCCGCGCGGCCTCTGCGGCTTTCCGCTCGTTTCTGTCGGGTTCCCCCTCTCCTGCCCGCTTTGGGTGCAATGAGGGTTTTGACGCGCTGCGCGCTGCTCGGGGCCCCAGCCGCGCCTCTGCTGCGCTAGGGCGGCCCCAGGGTCCCACCCGCGTCTTCGCCTTTGTGCGGCCCCCTCGAGCTGGGGTGGGCGTCCTGGTGTGAGAAAGAAAGCTTCTTCTGGAAGAAAATAAGGCTCACCCAATTGTGGAGAAGAAAAGAATTTATTCTCAATCTTGCAAGAAGGGGCACACAATCAGAAAACGTGGCTGGCGCCCGGAACAAAGGAAAATGACACAGTTTATACCCCTAAGCCAAGCACACAAGACCTTCCTCGGTTTGTCCGTAGACCGGATACCTCAGAGGTCTTCGAGCTAGCCCTCGGGCACATGGAATGATACAGCATCCAACTGTGGTGGGCGCCCCAGCTGAGATAATGAGGGAAGTTAAGATGGACAGCGCAACCCCTTCCATTTTCCAAACCAATTTTCAAGCCATCCTGTGAGTGAATTACTAATGCCAGATTCTCTGCTAGTTCCTCAGATAGGGCTGTTAGGCCTTGTACAGCTTTAGTGATGGTTCCATCGGGGGCAGTGTTATTGGGGGTGAATGTACAGCAACTACCTCCAATCATCACACAGACTCCCCCTTTCTCAGCTAGCATCATACCTAAGGCCATTCTATTTCCCATGCCATTCTGCTAGTAGCATCTAATAGTCCTGCAGTTCCCTTAACTGCATCCCTGGTGTAATTAATAAATCTCTGTTGATTATCATAAATGTAATTAATCCAGTCTACATTTTTATTAATGGTGACCCACCAGAACAAGAATGACTCAAACTCAGCTGTTACTTGATTTCTAGTCTTAAATTCATCTGGGACTCCTCGGGGAACTCCTATATTGTCTAAATAGATCCATTCATCAAAAGAACCAAGTAAACTTCTTTTCTCTCTCCCTCCTTGGGATGATATTCTCACTTCTTTTTCAAATGCCAAGGTGAATGGGATAGCCAGTTGGACCAGAGCACAGGTCCCGCCCCACCATCAGGCAGTATTGGTCAGAGAACACCCTTTCCACAGGACCACCACAGGTCTGCTTGAGGTCTGACCAAACTGGAGAAATTGTCAGTATGATCACTGCTTACATTCCACACTTTTTACATGAGGCCATAGTTCCAAGATCCTGGAATCTTTTCCCCTATCTAGAGAGACAAGGAGAGTGATTCCCTGGGCCCAGATGGCCAGGTATGGCCTTGATGTTTCCATTTTTGACCAGTGGGAAGAGAGAGGACAACGCACTACAATTCTCACCAGGAGTAGCATTTTGAAAGAGGAGTATCATACACTTAAACGCCTTTTCATGCTTTTCCATACTGAGCAGAAAGGGCACAATATGAGCTGTGGGCCAGCCTGTTGTGCAAGCATAACTGTTGCTTTTGCTTAGACTCTGGGCTGTATATTTGACCCATTCTACCCAGGCATTTGTGTCCCCATATCCTGTCTTTATTTCTATGGTTTGCTTTAAATCTTCTGCCTTAAGTATTCTAACTGCTTTGGGATCATTTTGAATTGGGGAACTGGCCTTTGGTGGGTTTTCCTGTGGTATTTCTGAAATGTTAGCTGTAGAGGGCGTTGTCGATGTCATATCTACAGGGGGAGGAAGGACTCAGATACGGAACCTCCCCAGAGGATCTTTACCTGTAATATCTGCTCCCATTCCACTTGGTCCCTGCCGCTGCTCCCAGTTTCTAAGTTGTCTTCTTCCTTAATAGTTATTACTACTGGATTGCACTGAAGACTTTTGCAGTTTGGTGGGTATTACCTTTACAAAAGGTTATCTTACCCTTTAATGGCCTTGAACCTGGTGAGACCCATCCCATATTCATGGTCCATCCCTTATACTGGGTAGTCCACCATACATCATCTCATGAGGGGCAAGGGGGGGCTCGACTGTAACCATTCCCCACTGGCTCTGGGCATAGGGATTTATTTTCCCCACTCAGCCATGGCTGGTGCTCTAAATTCCCACAGTCTATTACTTGGCAGGCATCAAACTGCACCGTCTGGGACTCCAGACCTTTAGTCACGTTTAAAACTAACTTGATGGGCCCAGTTGCTTCTCAGGTTTGAAATATCATGGCTAGTAAGATTATTTTCCATTTAACTTGAGGTCTGAATTTTTCCTTTGGTGTTCTGATAGGACTAGGGCCATTGTTGACTAGGACAATACACAGCTCATCCCCCTCCCTCCCCACCCCAGTTATTATTTTTTCATTGTGATCTTTAAGGGATCTGGGGCTGAAATTATTTTCCAAGACTCAGATGAGGTTGTTGGGTACTTATCATCTGGTTCAGGTACTGGTCCTTCTACTCGAGTGTAATGAGTCCAGCCTTTTTCTGGCATTTGGATTGCTGTTTCAGTTGTCAGCAAGACTTGATAAGGTCCTTCCCAGGTCAGTTGGAGTTTGGACTCTTTCCACAACCTGATTAGGCCCCAGCTGCCAGGTTGGTGTTGCTGGACTGCAGATTCAAGAGGCGGAGTCTGAGCCAGCAAACCCCGAAGTCTGAGGGATGACAAAGTAGAAGACAAGGACAGTGTATAATTTTGAAGAAGGAGATCCTTCGACTCAAAGGAGGGGAGTTCTCCAGGCTTCCCAGGGAAGGGCAGACCAAAAAGCATTTCATAAGGAGAAATTCCCAGTTCCCTCCTAGGGGCAGTTCGGATTTTTAACAGAGCTATAGGTAAACAATTAACCCATGGTAATTTGGTTTCTAAGACCAACTTAGATTTTTTTTAAGGATGGTTCCTTCTCTCCACCTTCCCTGAGGATGGTGGGTGCCAGGGTGTATGGAAGTTCCATGTGACACCTAGACCCTGCATATTTTGCAACACTCTGGATGTACAGTGACCACATTTGTCTTAATCTATGTTTTCTACTAACCCATATTGGGGAAAGATTTGTTCAAGGATAATTTTTGAAGTCCCTGATGCTGTAGCTGAAGCAAGAGGGCATGCTTTTAGCTCACACTATCAGGTGTCCCACAATATCCAGAACATACTTTAGTCGACCTCAGGGGGCATTTCAGGATAATCAATCTGAATGCTCTGGAATGGTCTGAGGCCGGGCTCCCTCCCCCCCTGGCACTTGCTTTCTTAAAACTTTCTTATTAACTTTCTGACAGATTTTGCACCATGCACTTATTTGTTTGGCTATAGGATAAAGGCCCATACACCCAAAATGCTTGAGGACCAGGTCACACATGGCCTGTACTCCCCAGCGACTCCCTTGGTGCAAAACCGCTAGTACTTCCCTCAAGAGTTGCTTATTCGACATCTGCCGGCCGTCTGGGAGGAGCCACTTCCCTTGGCTATCTAAGGCTGCCCCCAATTGTTCTAGTTCTTTTACTTCCTGTTCAGAGAATACAGGGATTTCAATTTCTTTGGGGATGGAGTGTATCAGGACCATCAGTTCCAGAGGGGAACAGAGGGAAGCTTCTTTGGCCTTCTCATCAGCCAATGTGTTGCCTGTTGCTTCAAAAGTGTGACACTTCTGATGCCCATTCATATGTACCACAGATATTTCCCTTGGTAAGAGCAGACTGGCTAACACTTGTTTTACCAGTTCCACATGGACTAATTCCTTCCCTCTGCTATTGATCAATCCCCTTTCTTCCCAAATTTTTCCAAAGGTGTGGACCACGCCAAAGGCATATTTAGCATCTGTGTAGACTGTACCATCTTTTTCCTCTAGCAATTTAAGGGCTTGATTTAATGCACACAGCTCACAAGTTTGAGCTGACCAATCATTGGGCAGTCTGCCAGCTTCTTTCACTTCACAAGTGAGCCCATCAATGACAGCATAGTCATTGTGTCTTTTTCCTTCCAGGACCCTAGAAGACCCATCTTTGAATAATTTTTCCCCCGAATGTAAGGGAAGGTCCCCTAGGCCAGGCCGGACTCGGTTTGGTGTTCAATTAAGTCTAAGCAATCAGGGAAGTGGACTTGGCCCAGTGGTTAGGGCATCCACCTACCACCTGGGAGGTCCGTGGGTCAAACCCCAGGCCTCCTTGACCTGTGTGGAGCTGGCCCATGCGCAGTGCTGATGCGCACAAGGAGTGCCGTGCCATGCAGGGGTGTCCCCGCGTAGGGGAGCCCCACGTACAAGGAGTGCGCCCCGTAAGGAGAGCCGCCCAGCACGAAAGAAAGTGCAACCTGCCCAAGAATGGCGCCACACACACGGAGAGCTGACACAGCAAGATGACGCAACAAAGAGAAACACAGATTCCTGGTGCTGCTGATAAGGACAGAAGTGGACACAGAAGAACACACAGCAAATGGACACAGAGAGCAGACAACTGGGGGAGGTGGGGGAAGGGGAGAGAAATAAATAAATAAATCTTATAAAAAATAATAATAAGTTGAGACAATCATGTTCAGGAGTTTCTACCTGGTTGGGGCTTTTCCAAAGGAAGGAAGCTGGGTTCAGACTATGATCAACTGTCAGTATTAAATTGTCTTTTTCCATTAGAATAGCCTCATATTTGAGAATTCGGGAATCCATTAACCATCTTCCTGCTTTTTGAGACAAAATAGTCCTGACCTGATGAGGGGTGCTAACAGCTAAGGCCGCTCCAAAGGTCAGTGTCCTGCTTTCTTCCCCTAAGGGCGCAGTTGCTGCCACGGCCTGAGCACACCCTGGCCATCCCCTGGAGACAGGATCCAGGACTCTGGAAAGGAAGGCTGCAGGCTTCCATTGGCCTCCCCAGATCTGGGTTAGGACTCCAAGGCTGTCCCCTCATCCACTGTCACAAACAGAGGGAAAGGCTTCTCGAGGGAGGGGAGGGCTGGAACAGGGGCTTGCACCAGTGCCCATTTGAGCCCCTCTAAGGCCTTTACGTCCTCCTCCTTCCATTCTAACCTGTCAGGCTGCTCCATCAACAGTTTTTGATATAACCGCTTGGTTTGGGATGCATAAGAATCTATCCATAATCTACATTATCCCAACACTCCCAAAAATCTCCTTAGTTCTCTTTTTGTCTGGGGAAGAGGTAATTCAGTAATGGCCTGAATTCTTTCTGGATTTATCTTCCTCCTTCCATCACTAATGAGATGACCCAGGTATTTGACTTCCTTTTCTACAAATTGTAGCTTACCTTTTGACACTCTTAGCCCTTGATCCTCCAGGAAATTCCATAAGCTCTTTGTAGTTGGGACCACTATCTGCCTTTCTTCACCTGATAATAGCATATCACCTACACATTGTAAAAGGGAAATTTCAGGTGGGACTGCAAACTTCTCCAATACTTTTTCCAGTTCCTGCCCAAAGAGGCTGGGGGAGTCTGTGAAGCCTTGGGGTAAAACTGTCCACCTATACTGCTGTTTTCTTCCTGTAGAGGGATCCTCCCACTCAAAGGCAAACAAGCCCCTACTCTCTGGATCAAGGGGACAGGTCCAAAAGGCATCCTTTAGAGCTATAACACTAAACCATTTATGATGGCAGGGGATCTTACTAAGGAGAGTGTATGGGTTTGGGACTACTGGGTGTTGAACCTGAATGATTTGATTAATGGCCCTCAGATCCTGTACCAGCCTCCAACTACCGTCTGATTTCTGAAAGGGCAAGATAGGAGAATTGGAGGGGGACATGCAGGGCTCCAAGAGCCCACCCCAAAGGAGGGCTTCGATGATGGGTTGAGGTCCCTGCCTGCTCTTAAGGGAAATGGGATATTGCCTTTGACAAGTAATTTCCCCTTCCTTGCTCAATTTGATTTTAATAGGGGGTACCTGCAACCCCCCTCTATTCCCTTCTCTCACCCAACTTCCTCTCTGATATATTTTTCATCTTCTTCAGTGAGCATGGCTAAGACTACTTCTATCTGTTCTGCTGCCATTACCCCCTGTCCAGGCAGGTGCTGCCTCTCCCACTCCTTCATAGCTGCCCTCTGCTCCATTCCTCCTTCTTCTCCCATAAAGGGGATATTCATTATGGACATACGTTCAGGCCAGGTGTATAAACTAGGACCTAGGAATTGATGTACTTGTTCAGCCAGCCCCACTGGATCTTCCATTAGTGATTTCATCTCCTTTCTGAAGTTTCTTACTTCAGGACTTGTCAGTGCGGCATTTACATAGCCAATCTCCCCTGGCCCCATCGGTATTTCTCTCAGTGGATACAAAGGCTCAATGAGTTTTGCTCTTTCACTGTCTTCTCCTCAGATACTCTGGGGAATGGAAAATTTTGTCTATCTTTCTTACACTATTCCAATTCTTTCCTCAGCTGTTGGTGGGTTGTAACAGGTGGGGCTGTTGGCCCTGCTTGATTCTCCGGTTCCCCAGGGCTTATAAGGGTTCTATTGGGCCCTCCAAGTCTAATGGCCCTTCTCCTGGGAGGGGAGGGGGAACGTAAGGAGGAGGGAGATTAGGCAGGGGGTCCCAGGGTTCCTTAGTTTCTGCAGCCTTAGTTTCTGCAAGCTTAGCCTTGGGGCCTGGATTTTCAGCTTTCATAGGATAGAGAGTGGCCCCCTTCCCCTTTAACCAGCACATGGCATAGTCAGGCTCTTCTTTGGAGAAGGGTGTTTTCCATTAACATACAGTACAAGCTCAGCACTAAGTCAATCCTCATCTGCCCCATATTTTGACCAGAATATGTCAGGCTGTAAAATACTTTCCTTGGTCCAGATAAAACAGCAGTATTTCATCATTCTCTGCTTGTCTTTTCCCTTGTCCAATGCCTTAACATCCTCCCTAGTGGACTATCTGGAGGAATGTCTCCGGGGGATCCTACAGATACCCCCTCCCCCTTTTCCAAGTCAACCGACTGCCTCTATTTCCCATTTTGAATCTTGTCTGGGTCTCTTTCTTTTGAATCTTTTGCTTTGTCCATCTCCGGCCCTTTCCCTCACGGGAGAAGGGAAATGTGAATTGGGACTCCACACTCACTTCACCCTGTATGTATGTCACGTGTCTCATGCACACACAGTGAGCCTCAGACTCATCAGAATTCCCGACCACCGAGGTAACACTTAATAGCCTTTGTTCTTACCTTGGTCCCTGCGTGGAGCCACCTGGTCAACAGGAGGCAGGTTTTCCCTTCCCTTTTTCTCGTCCACAATCAGCAGATCTAAGTGTCTGTTCTCGGGCCTCCCGGCTGCCAGAGGCAAGGCCCCCCCGGTGGAGTCCAAGACACTTAAACAGCGGGGCGCGCCTCCCTGTCGTCCTCTCTGAAGCCTCAGAATCCCGGATGAGCCCCCAAAGCTGTTGGAAAGAAATCTTCTGGAAGAAAATAAGGCTCACCCGATTGTGGAGAAGAAAAAACTTTATTCTCAATCTTGAAAGGAGGGGCGCACAACCAGAACACGTGACTGGCGCCCCGAACAAAGGAAAATTACAATTTCTACCCCTGAGCCTAGTGGCAAGCCCTTCCTCTGTTTCTCCATAGACTGGACACCTCAGAGGTTACAGCCTAGCCGATATCTAACTCTCCTGCTTTCCCCATCGCATTCCAACCATGTTAGTTTTACCTGCTCCCCTTTGCCAAATAAGGAATGGAATTTAGTGCTGAATTGTATTGAATTAGCTCTTTCTTGGGCATCTTTTTTTACGGCCTTTAGGACTGGTTAAGCTGGTTTCCGTTGTTCCTGTTTAACCTAGGAGGGGAGACTGAGGCAGTAGGCTGCCAGGTTACATGAATTAATGTTTTCTTCATGTGAAAACTAATCTTCGTTTCTTACACTGGGGAGGGGGTCTCCACGTGGGCATCCCGGGGACAGGGGTCTCCAGGTGGGTGTCCCCAGTACGGGGGTCTCCAGGTAGGCATCCCGAGTACAGGGGTCTCCAGATGGGCATCCTAGGGCAGGGTCTCCAGGTAGGCGTCCTGAGTATGAGGGGACTTCAGGGGTCTCCAGGTGGGCATCCCAGGTCAGGGAATCTCCACGTGGATGTGCCAGGGCAGGGGTCTCCAGGTGGGCATCCTGAGTATGGGGGTCTCTGATGGGTGTCCCAAGTATGGGGGTCTCCAGGTGGGTGCCCCAACTATGGGGTTCTATGGTGGGCTTCCCGAGTATGGGGGTCTCCAGGTGGGTGTCCCAAGGCAGGGGTCTCCAGTGGGTGCCCCAACTATGGGGGTCTCCGGTGGACGTCCAGAGTACAGGGGTCTCTGAATGGGGATCCTGGGGTGGGCCCGGCAGCCTCCACAGCTTTGTTCCACACCGGGACGGGGGCTCCTCTGGCCGGGGCAGTGTCCACTCGCCCGCCCTCTTGCGGCCCCGGGGAGCTGCCCACTCACTGCTGTCCGTGTCAGCTGCCTTCGACCCCAGCCTGCTGCCACGGAGCCGTGGCCTCCTCAGCTGGCATGTCCAGCCCCTGCCCAGGAGCGCAGCCGGCGTCCTGGGAGCAGGCCGGTCTCTCAGCGTCCACAGAGACGGGCAGGGGCGGTACGGGGGCCGACCCCGGGGGCCCCAGCCCTCCCGGGTGGGCTCTCCTAGGCCAGGGTCTGCCCTCTCAGCACGTCAGGGCCATCCCGGGCGCTGCAGGGCGCTCAGCCCCCCCCCCCAGTGCCCGACACCACGAGCAGCCCCCATCAGGACCACCAAACGCGTCCCCGGGCGTGGCGCAGTGTCCCGGGGAGACCCCTGCTGGGGGAGCTCCGGCAGCAAAGCCACCGCCAGGCTCCCGCACGGAGCCAGGTCTGGGGGCTGAGACCCCTCCTCACGCCGGGCCCTGTGCCCCACCACTGCCTGCTCCTGGAAAGCGGCTGGGGGCAGCTGCTGCGGCCCCATCAGTCCCTTGTTGACTCTAAGGGGAGCCGGCGCCTCACTGGACTCTGCTCCCCCTCCCCCGCCCCCCTGTGGGGCGAGCCTGCAGCGGGCAGCGCCCGTGTCACCCCCAGGCCGGGGCCCGGGCCGCTGAGGGGTGTCTAGGGGGCCAGCCCCCACTCCTGCTCCGGGCAGAGGCCCACTCCTCCGGTGGCCGAGCTTGCACCCCAAAATCAGCTCTCACCAGATGACGTGGCCGGGGGCTCCATGGGGTCCTCAGGCTGGGCCAGCACGCGTCGGCCCCCCACCCGCCCCCCAACGCAGGGCAGGGCCCCGCTGTCCCCCACACGTGGCCTCCTCCCTGGCCAGGGATGGGTGAGCCGAGGGGCTGTGGGGTGGACCGAGGACCCGCAGCCCTCCCGCCCCTCCAGCCGGCGCGGCGCCCACCTTCTCCCGCCCCCGTGGGTTCACGGGGAGCCGTCCACAAGCAAGTCCTCCGCGCCAGGGACGCCTTGTGCGTCCTCCCCGAGGCCCCGCGAGACGACAGCAGGGACACGGCCCGGAGACCCCCTGGCCCTGACCGCCCGCCGGCCAGCCCGTTCAGCCAGACTCGCCCGCTTCCGGGCGGAGAAGTGGAGGGGCAGCGGCCGCCGCAGCCCCCCGCGGGTCTACGTCTCCAGCCCCGGGGACCTGGCGCCGCGGGGACGCCCGCACACCCCCGCCCCCCCGCGCCCGGCGACTCCAGGGAGCCGCGGGGCGTCCAGAGGCCAGGGACAGGCGGCCCGGCCCCTCCCGGCTCCAGAACCTTCTGCCAAGGGGGCGCTGGCGCCTGGGGAGCGGGTGGGAGCTTACGAGACCACCGGCCCCTCCTGCGGCCCGGGCCGGGCCCCCACGCCAGCGTGCGCTGGGCCCCTACGGCGTACATCGGAGCGGGGACCCCCCGGGCGGGCGCCGAAGGATGGCGCTGGGACCCCAGTGCACGGCGGGCAGGGGGCTTCTCCGGCCTGCCCTGAGCCCCGCGCGCGGGGCTTGCTCCCCTCCCGGCCTCTCCTTCCACCGCGTTCCCGGAAGGGGCCTGGGGGGGGGAGCGTTTCGGGGAGGTGGACGGGAGGCCAGGAAGTGGGGTCTGGGAGAGGGAGGCTCCTGCGAAAGTCTCAAGGACTTCCTCCCCGGGGGCAGAGCCGGGAAGGGGGGTGGGCCCGCGGGAAGACAGGGCAGGGGGCGGAGGGGGCGGGACTCGGCTAATCTCCAGCCTCCCCGGGAGCCCGCGGGCCCCTCACAGCCCACCCCGGGCCCACCCACCACCCCCGCAGGCCACACCCACCTTCCCCGGCTCCCACCCCCGCCCCGCCTCCAGCTCTTCCCACCTGGGCCCCTGAGGGGCTGCGCCCCCCATCCCAGAACCGGCTTGCTCACTCTGCCCAGTCGCGGGGTGCCCCTCGCGCTCCCCTGAGCCGTGGGGGGTGGGGGGCTCTTGGGACTGGCCAGGAGGGGGTCGTCCAGGCAGGCCAGGGCCGGGGTCCGGCGGCCCCGAGGGCCAGCCCAGGTGAGCCGGCCAAGCTCTGCCCGGGGTCTCGGCAGAGCCCGGCGCCCGGCGCCCCCTCCCCGGCCTGGCCGCGCCCTGAGCTGGGCAGGCGCGCGGGTGGCAGGAAGCCGGGTCAGGGGCTGGGAAGTGGCCCATTCAGCGGCCCCGCGGACCCCCACGCGGGTTAAGGGCCCAGCTTCCTGGAGAGGGGCCTCGCTGCGGAGCCGGCTTCCTGCGAGGCCTTTCCCGGCACCCGAGGCCCGGGGGATGGGGGGGGTGGGGGGGTGAGGGGTAGGGCTGGGGGGGGCAGGGGCAACGGGGGGCCCTCAGAAGGGAACGAGCCTCAGTTTCCCCCTCCTGGGCCCAAGCTTCCCTCTCCTTCTGCCTCAGTTTCCCTTCTGGCAAACAAGGGGCTGCGAGAACACCCACCGGCTGCAGCAGGGGAGTGGGGGCTGACGAGCCCGTCGCCTGCCGCCCCTTCTCTTACCCCACAGTCAGGGGAGCTGAGGTGACAGAGACAGAGCTGGGGCGGGAAGGCGGGGCGGGAAGGCCGGGCGGGCGGCGGAGCGGGCAGGGCGAAGGCCCTGGGGCTGCGGGAAGGCGCCACGGGGTGGGGGCGTCCGCGCAGAGGGAACGGGGTCCCCGGGGGGGTGAGCCTGCGTGGAGCCCCAAGCCAGGGCAGCCAACCCCACCCCACCCCACCCCCAAAAGATCTTCCAGTTGGGGCGGCCCTGCCCGTCTGACGGAGGGTGCCCCAGCTCAGAGCGAGGCGGTCCCACCTGTCAGTCCCGGGAGACCCCACCCCCAGGGGACCCTCGTCTCAACACACTCATACCCGAGACCCCCCACTCCCAGGAAACTCCCTGCTCCTGCCCCTCCCGGGACACACCCCCAGGGGATTCTCGTCTCCTGAACACCCTCCTACCCGAGACACCCCCCCACTCCCAGGAGACCCCCGCCCCCCCCCGGGAACACACCCCCAGTGAACACCCTCATACCCGAGACCCCCCACTCCCAGGAGACCCCCGCCCCCCCCGGGAACACACCCCCAGCGAACACCCTCATACCCGAGACCCCCCACTCCCAGGAGACCCCCGCCCCCCCCCGGAACACACCCCCAGGGAGCCCTCATCTCCTGAACACCCTCATACCCGAGACCCCCACTCCCAGGAGACCCCCTGCCCCTCCCGGGACACACGCCCAGGGGACGCCTCCCAGCGGGCCCCATCCCCGGGGATCCCCACCCCAAGGCATCTTCACCACCAGGAGACCCCGGCCCTGCCGCGTGGGGTCCCAGGAGCCGGAGGCCGGGGCTCTCTGCCGCCCCCGCGCGGCCGCTCGGGAGAGTGCAGGCGCTGGCCCGACGGGGCGGGCGGGGCGGCCCGAGCCGCGCACTTGACCCCGGGAGGCCCCGCCCCGGTCTCCTTCCCATCTCCGAGGGCGACCTGGCCTCGGCCCAGACCCTCTCCCCGTCTGTTCTCCCGACCTCGGCTCTGGGGTCCCCCACCCCTTCTGCCTCTCCGGCCGGGAATCCCCTCGGAAACCCCCCCGGGAGCCGCTGGAGGACGGGGCGGGAGGCAGGGTCGTGGGGTCGGCGGGAAGGAGCCCGGGGCGCCAATATTTAAGCCGCGGCCCCCGCGGGAGGCGAGAGACGGGAGGGCACGAGCATGGAGCGCGGGCTGGTCCTGCTGCTTCCGCTCTGCCTGGGCCTGCTGCAGGGGGGTCGCGGTGAGCGGGGCTGGGGCTGGAGAGGGGGCCTGGGGGGGGGCGGAGAACGGAGTTTAAAAGGGGAGGGTCTCGAGGAGGGGAGGGGCTTTAGGAGAGGGGGGGATTGGGGAGGGGACTTGGTAAAGAGGAGGGGGCTTGGCAGAGGGGAGGGGGGGACACCACCGGGAAAGGGGTCTGGGGAGGAGCCAGTGATGGGAGGGGGCTCTGGAGGGGGCAGCGCCAATAGAGGGGACTGGGGGCTCGGGGCTGCCCTCTGATCCACAGGAAAAGGGGCATCGGGCGGTGCGGGGGGGCCGGGGGGCCGGGGGTGGAGCGGGGGGCACTGGGGCAGGCGCTGGGGCAGGCACTGGGGCACCAGGCGGTGCGGGGGGGGCCGGGGGGCCGGGGGTGGAGCGGCGGGCGCTGGGGTGGGCACTGGGGCACCGGGCGGTGCGGGGGGGGCCGGGGTGGAGCGGCGGACGCTGGGGTGGGCACTGGGGCACCGGGCGGTGCAGGGGGCCCGGGGGGCCGGGGGGCCGGGATGGAGCGGCGGACGCTGGGGCAGGCTGAGCGCCACCTGGGCCCGCAGGTGAGCCCCTGGAGGTGGAGCCGCCCGAGCCGGCTGTGGCCCTGGGTGGGCGGCTGGAGCTGACCTGCCGCCTGGAGTGTCCGGACGGCCAGCCCCGCTCGGTGCAGTGGCGCGGCCTGGACACCAGCCTGGGCTCCGTGTGGTCCGACGGCCACCGCAGCGTCCTCACGGTGCACAGCGCCTCGCTGTGGGCCGCGGGCACGCAGGTGTGCGTGGGCTCCTGCGCGGCGGCCACCTTCCAGAAGGCCGTGCAGCTCCTGGTGTACGGTGAGTCGCCCCTGCCCGCCCGCCCAGCCCTCCGGACCCCCCGGCGGGTCTCCTGGCCTTCCCCGGGCCCCTGGTCCCCTCCCAGCACCCGCGTTCGGGCCTTTGCATGGCGGCGCCCCTCTGCGTCCCCGCCTCCCCTCCATCCCACCTCGGGCTGGGCGCGGCCCCCCACCCCGCCGCTCGTCCGACCCTCGGTCCACCCGCAGCCTTCCCGGACCAGCTGAGCGTGTCCCCGGCGGCCCTGACGCCCGGGCGGGAGCAGGAGGTGGCCTGCACGGCCCTCGGCGTCATGCCGGTGGACCCCGACGCCCTGTCCTTCTCCCTGCTGCTGGGGGAGCGGGAGCTGGAGGGCGCCCAGGCCCTGGGCCGGGACGAGGAGCCCCTGGAGGACGAGGACATGCTGTTCCGCGTGACGGAGCGCTGGCTGCTGCCGCCCCTGGGGACCCCCGCCCCCCGCCGCCCTCCACTGCCAGGCCACCCTGACGCTGCCCGGCGTGGCGCTGAGCCGCCGCCAGCCCGTCCCAGGTGACCGCCCCTGATGAGCCACGGGGGCCGGCTCTGCACCCCCACCCCCGCCAGGCCAGCCCGTGGGTCCCCCACCCCCTCTGGGCGACGGGAAAGACGGAGCTCTGTCTTCAGGCAGCTGGAGTGGCGCTTCTCGTGAGCGCGTTCTTTCGACTATTTCCTGAGCCTGGCTCAGTGCCAGCCCCGGGAGCTCCCACAGCCCCCCAGGGCTCCCCGAGCCCTCCCCCCCTCAGCTCCCGGCTCTCCTGGCTCACTCGCTCCAGCCCACCAGGCCGGGCCCTGCCTCAGGGCCCTTGCACCTGCCATGCCCTCCACCTGGAGCACCCAGGCCCCTGTCCCCTCCTCCAGCCCCTCCGCACACACCCCTCATCCCTCTCCCGGCCTGTGTTTCTTCACGCCACTTACAACACCCTGCCTGTTCTAGCTCTTCCCTGAGCTCCGTCTCCCCCATCGTTGCCTTCATCAGGGTGGGAATTGGTCTGTCTTGCTCAGAGCCACAGCCTGTACATAGGTGGTGCTTGATAAATACTTGAATGAATGGATGCCGGCATCGCAGGCCTGGTACACAGCAGGCGCTCGGTCGTGTCAGACGTTGCTGTTCATCTGGTCGGCACACGTGAAGGCCCCAGCGGCTCCTCCCGCGGAAGAGGGGCTCCGGCTGCTGAGCTCAGGGCTCTCGAGGAGGGGGCTCCCAGGGACGGGGGGCGGCTCCCGCAGCCCCGCGAGAGCGGTCGTGGCGGCAGGCGCTGCCGGAGGCGGCTGGATTTGAGAACTAAGCTGTAGCAGTTCGGACCAACGCGCCCTCGAGGCCTCGGTTTCCCCATCTGTACGGGGGGCGTGGAGCAGGAGCACCGGCACCCCCTCCCCTCTCCACCTCCCACGTCCGCGAGAACAAACCTGAGCGCGTGGGACCCCGAGCTGGGCGCGTGGGGGGGTGCCAGCGAGCAGCGGGCGGGTGTGCAGACCCCCGCGGCCCACGGGGTCCAGGGAAGAGGCCTGGAAGGTTCTGGGGGGGCAGCTGGGAAGACTCCCCTCCTTTGTTTTTCAGTCCTACACGGGCCAGCAGCCCTGGAGCCTCCCAGCACGGCCAACCTGGAGCCCGCCATGGCTACCCTGGGGCCCCCCAGCACAGCCGCCCCAGAGCCCACCACCACCCCTGCCATGGCCACCCCAGAGCCCCCCAGCACGGCTGGCCCACCACCCTCCAGCACAGCCGCCCCAGAGCCCCCCAGCACGGCCGCCCCAGAGCCCCCCAGCACGGCCGGCCCACCACCCTCCAGCACGGCCGCCCCAGAGCCCCCCAGCACGGCCGCCCCAGAGCCCCCCAGCACGGCCGGCCCACCACCCTCCAGCACGGCCGCCCCAGAGCCCCCCAGCACGGCCGGCCCAGAGCCCTCCACCACGGCCACCCAGGAACCCCCTGCCATGGCCGCCCTGGAGCCCCCCAGCATGGCCGCCCCGGAGCCCTCCACCACGGCTGCCCTGCAGCAGGCGCCCACCGTCGACCCCAGCAGTGCCAGCCCCCCGCCCAGCCCGGCCGGCCCCTGCCACCTGGAAATCCACCAATCCCCCGGGCCCACGCACAGGAAGGGCCGCCTGGAGCTGCTGTGCGTGGCGGCCTGCGGCGTGGGCGTGGCCGTGCGCTGGACCCGGGCCCCCGGAGGTCTGGCGGCCTACGAGAGGCGGGAGGCGGGGCCGCGGGCTTGGCTGGCCCTGCCGCGGGCCGGGCGCGTCCCCGAGGGCTGGTTCCAGTGCCGCCTGCACCCCGGGGACCAGGTGGCCAGCCTGTACGTGGTCCCGAGAAGCGGTGAGTCCTGGTGCCTGGGGAGGGGCGGGGGGATCTTTGAAAAGACCTCTGAAAAGGAAGGGCCTGCCCAGCCTGCTTCCTCCACTGCCCGGGGTGGGGGGCTCCCAGGGGCCACGCACCCTGTACTCGCCCGTGGAGTAGAGAAGAAATAGAATGCAGCTGCGTGGGCGCGTTTAGACGTTCTAGTAGCCACATTTTTCATAAAAGTAAAAAGAAACAGGTGCAAGTAATTTTGATACCCTATTTTATTGAGCCAAGTGCATCTAAAACGTCATGACAACGTGTAACCAATATAAAAACTTTTAATGTGGTGTTTAACATTCTTTTTCTCCTCGACATATGTCTTTGGAACGCGGCGCACATTTCAGATTAGACTAGCCACGTTCCAAACGCTTTGAGGCTGCAGCCGTGGCCAGCCAGTGGCCGCTCTTTTGGGCAGCCCCACGAGTCACTGCAAAGTCCTGGGGGAGGGGTATTGGAATTTCAAAAGGCTTTCTACCCCATGGCATCCTTCGGGCTCCCCAGACTTCAGGGGCTAGGTAGATTTGGGGGCACCTGGCAGGCTCCTCCCCGCTCCCGCTCCCCAGAGCCTGCGGGTGGCACCTGACCCGTCCCTCTTCCCCAGTGTCCGGCCCCGACGGCGACGTCGACGTCGCCACCCTCTGGACGGGGAGCTCGGTCCTGGGGCTGCTCCTGCTGGCCTTCCTCGCCCATCGCCTCCGGAGACGCTGCCGCTCCCCGGACTGAGCCCTGCGCTGTGGCCTGGCTGGGCCCAGCAGGACCCGGGCCGGGCGGCCGCTCCCGAGCGGCCTGCCTCTCCCTCACTGGCTGCAACGCGGGGCGCTTGTGGGGTTCTGGGAGGCAGGAAGGCAACCGCCGAGCCCCTCACCCCGGAGGTCCGGCTCCCCCAGCGGGCTGGGCTGCCTGGCGCCGGGCCCCAGCCGGCCCCCACCCCCCTGGCAATCCAGGGCTGGAGAATAAAGGGCATTTGGTCTGAGGATGTTGGACTCCCCCACCCAGCTCTAAATAGCCTCTGCGCCGAGCAGCTCCCCGGAGAGGGGGCACCCCCAGCCTCCCGGGTCAGGGTCAGGAGAGGAAGCAGTAGGGACCGGGCAGCAGGACAGGCTCAGGCCAGGGGCGGGAGAGCACAAAGGCCGGGCATCCTTGGGGGGCTGGGGGGAGGGCGTCTGGAAATGAGGTCAGCAGGTGGACAGCGGGGCCTTCAGCGCGGGGAGCTGGGCGCACCCCCCTCTGGGAGCCAGGAAGGGCCCTGCGGAGGGGGCTGGCTCGCGCACCGCTTCTGCGAACTCGTACCGGCTGCTGGGCTGGGAGGACGCCAGGCATTCCCGTCTCTACCCCGGGGGGCCCCCAGTCCACCGTGGCGTGGTGCCGGATTCCAAAGCCACAGCTAACCCAAGATGAAGGCGGACCGGGTGGGGGGATCCCGAGAGGCACCTGACCCGGCCTGGGGAGAGCCGGGGGGAGGGTCTCCCCCGGGAGTGAGCTCTAAACTCAGACGAAGATTGAATGAGGCACAAAGGCTGGAAAATGAGTCTCAGAAAACGGTCTGGTGGTCGGCGGCGGCGCTCGGCCCTGCAGCCGAGGGTGGACCCATGCGCACGCGCGGGCGGGCCCCTTCGGAGACGAGGGTAGACTGGTTGCTAGGACACCGCGCAAATAAAAGCCTCTCTACCCACTACCAAGATGGCAGGCGGTCCGGCTTCATGCCAGAAAACAAGCCCTTCTGGGGTAGCCATTTTGAAGCCTGGCAAAATTCAGGTTCCAGGACTGAAGTAGGAACGGCAATGGCCTCTACGCAAATGGAACCGGCTGGAAGGTGCCAGTTGGGACCTAGAGGAGAAGGCGGCGTGCCCTCGAGACTTCCCGGAGTCTCCCAGAGGGATCCGGACTCCCCGTGCCCTTAATCAACATGGCCGCCCCGAGCGCGGGGCACCGTGGAACATGGCGTCGCTTCCGGTCCCGCTGCCCTCAGTGAACATGGCGGCGGTGGAGAAGCGGCGGCCGGCCGTGGCCCCGGCGGCCGGTTTCGCAGACAGCGTCCGGCCGTCGGCGTCCCGGGCGGCGGCGGCGGCCGAGAGCGAGGAGGACTTCCTGCGGCAGGTCGGCGTGACGGAGATGCTGCGCGCGGCGCTGCTGAAGGTGCTGGAGGCGCGGCCCGAGGAGCCCATCGCCTTCTTGGCGCACTACTTCGAGAACATGGGCCTGCGCTCGCCGGCCGGCAGCGGCTCCGGAGAGCCCCCGGGCCAGCTCCTGCTGCAGCAGCAGCGCCTGGGCCGCGCGCTGTGGCACCTGCGCCTGGCTCACCACTCCCAGAGGTGCGGCGCGGGCCGCGGGCGGGCGGGCCGCGGGACTCCAGCTCCCGGCGTGCCCCGCGCGGCTCCCCGCCCCTGCGCCGCCGGAAGCGCGCGCGGGGCATGCTGGGGGCTGAAGTCCGCACTGCGCCGGGTCGGGGGAGACCGCGGGGCTGCCCGGGCGGAGAGGGGACTTGCGTGGCCGCGCGCTGGCGCCGTTTGGAAGTCCTTCCGCGGGTGCTGAGGCTCCTCTTGTAGCCCGCCCACCCCTCTGTGAGAACCAGTGACCTCGGGGTCATGGGCGAGTCCTTCAGCCGGGTCCCCGCAGCGGCCTCCAGCGGCGGCGCGTCCCCTCGGGCAGGAGGGTGTGCCGGGAGCACGGGGGCGGGGGGAAGGTGCCTGCCCGCCCCTGTCCCCGGGTCGCGCGGACGGCGCTCGCTCGCGGAATAAGTGTGGAAAGAGTGAATGAAAGTCCACGTCAGGGCGGATGGGGAGCGCTGACTGCAGCGTCTCAGGGCGGGGAGGCCGATGGGGTGCGCGTGGGCGCGCGTCTTGGGAGCGGCCGGACTGGAGCCTGAGATAAGGATCTGTGTGGGGTGATTTCATTTCAGGAGAACCCAGGAGGGGTGTGGGGGTGCAGGGCAGGGAGGGAGAAGGCCAGCCCACGTGCTTCCAGCACCCGAGGGCAGCCCTTCCCAGAGAGTGGCCACCGTGGGAGAGCTCAGAGAAGCTGGGCAGGGGCTCTCTCGAGAGGGAGGCTGGGTGGGGCAGGGGCCTGACGTGGGGCAGGGGTCCTAAGGGAGGGTCCTGAGGGAGGGGCAGGGGTTTGGGGGGTGGGGCGGGGACTGGGGGTGGGCCAGGGGCTTGGAGGGTGGGGTGAGGGCCTGGGGGTGGGGTGCCTCAGGGAGCACCAGCGTCTCTGCCCCAGGGGGAAGGGTGGCAGGAGGTCCAGGATGAGAGCCAGGTATGGGGTGGAGTGTCTGGGAGTGGGGGGCCACCCCTGAGATGGGGCCTGGTAAGAGGAGCAGGTGGGTGGGAACACGATGAGACCCCCGTATTGGGCTGTGGCTGTGCTCGGGGGGCAGCAATGGGGGGGAGTACTGGGGCGAGGCGGGGTATACAAGGACAGTCCCCGCGGGCAGTGAGTGGTCAGTGGCTGAAGACTGTCAGGCTGGTACATCAGGAGGAGCCCCGTGACAGGAAGCGGGGCGCCGGACTGTCAGCCAGGAGGGCCGTGCAGGCCTGGGGGAGACAGGAAGAGTGCTCCCGGCCCACCTCGAGGGGCCCAGGCTCAGAGAGCCCGAAGGCCGGAGACGAGGAGCAGCATCCAGGCAGGGCCATGTGTGGTTGCTCAGGTCGTGCACTGCACAAACCACTTCCCCTGGAGACCTTGCCGACGGGGATATTTATGGCAGCTTTTTGCAGGGTTTTTCCTCATTCATGCAGAGACGCCGCGTCCAGGCCTAGTAGATGGGGCTGTTTCCTTGTTCCCTGTGTTGTCCTAACAGGGACCGCCAGCTGGGGGCTGGACACCTGGGCTTTGTCCTGGCTCTGGAGGCCAGAAGTGTGAGGTCCCAGTGTGGGGGGCTCCTGGGAGGCCCCTCCTGCCCCGTCCAGCCCCTGGGCCCAGGAGCTCCTGACGGGCAGCCCCTGCCCCACCTTCAAAGGCCCGGTATACCCGTGGCTGCCCACGAGGGCACTTGTCACCGCACTATGAACCCACCCCGAGCCCAGGAAGCCACGGCCTGCGCAGCCTCTGACTGCACCTGGGGCTCCGGTGGACGTGAACTTGGGTGGGCGGCCCCGTCCGCGTCAGAGCTGTTGGCCGGAGGTGATTCAAGGGCATGGGGGGCACAGAAGGAGAGCGCCTTCTGTGAGGGGGCGCCACGCCGGCGGCCGGGCTCCCCGGAGGTGCAGCTGGTGGACGGGGACGGGCTCCCTGAGCTCCCCCCGCATCCAACGCCAGTGAGCCCGGGAACCCCCCCTATCCTGCTTGTTCTTCCAGCAGGCAGCCCTGCCGACGTCTCGGAGCCCCTGGTCCTCAGGGGCCGGCCGGGCGAGCCCCAGTATGCGGACCCCGGCGCCCCCCGACTGCCCGGGGCGCCCTGGCTGCGCTTGAGAAGTGTGGCACCCCTTCAGATTTGGGGAGACGTGCCCGATCCCCTCCGCCTTCAAGAGCCAAGAGCGCTGGTCCTGGGGCTGGCGATAGCGGGCAGGGGTGTCCCCGCCCCATCCGAGGCCCCCTGAGTGGGAGCGCCCCAGAGCCCACCCCCCGAGCCCCCGCCTCCATCCTCAGCACCCTGGAGGAGGACCTCGTCACCACCACACAAAGGGAGAAACCGAGGCCAGGGACGCGGAGGACTTGCTGGACTGACCGCGGACCCGGGGTGGAGCTGGCGGCCTTGGGGCCCTAACACCGCGCTCCTGTCGCTGCGCTGGGGACGGCGAGCGCTGCCGCGGCTCCGCAGACCTGGGAGGACCCCCCAAGGCCCCCTCGGCTGACGTTTGGGGGCGCTGTGCAGTGCTGAGCGGCCTCCCGCTTGGTCCAGGGATGCAGCAGCTCCCCTCCCTGCGCGTCCAGGGACCCCTGGGGGCAGAGGCCCGGCCGAGGACCCCCGGTTACGGCACAGTCGGCCCCGCGCCTCTTTCTGGACCGTCGATGAGCCAATTCCTTGTCCTTTTCACGAACGTTCTCGTGCTTCACCAGCAGCTCCTCGCCAAGGGCCCGGGAGACGAGCCCAGAGCCCCCCGGAGCCGAGAGCCAGCCCGGGCCTGTCGGGAGCCCGCCCCCCAGCTCTTCTCTGCCTCCGCCGGGCAGCCGGCAGGTGACTCAGCGGGCGAGCGGCGGTGCCCCCCAGCTGGGGACGAGGCCGGGCCTGCCCCGGGAGCCCCAGGAGGGGCGGGCAGCTGGAGCGGGCGCCCCGTCCTCCACGTGCCCAGGGTCACGGTCTCGCCCCGTGCGCGTCTGCCCACAGGGCCCGGTGCTGCAGTACACGGCTTCCAGACAAGCCGGGGCCAAACCGCAGCTTGCTCACAGCGTGACGGGCGCGGGGGCCCTGCGGGCGCCGCCTGCAGCTCCGGGTGCGCGTTCCCTCCTCCACCCTGGCACAGCCCAAGAGACAGAGACAGGAAGCAAGGCCCAGCGAGGGGCGGTGCCCGCCAGGGCCGGGAGGCGGCCGAGGACAACGGGGGCGCCACTCGGGGAGGCCCCGGGGGGGAGGGTGGCTGGAGAGAGGCTCCGGGTCGGTCTGGCCAAGCTCTGGCCACTGACGCATCAGTGAGGCCGCGCCGGGCTGCACAGTAACAAGCGGCCCTGGCGCCCCGGGGGCCTTGACCCCACCGAGGGGCTTTCCTGCTCGCTCTGTACGACACGGTAGGCGGGGACGGGGAAGTGTCTGTCCAGAGAGGACCTTGCGTGGCTTGAGGCCACCACCCGCGCTGCAGGGGCGATCGGCCAGCAGGCCCCGGCGGGCAGCCTTCGAGTCGCCCAGGGCGCCGCGTCCCCTGGCACTCGCACCCCCACGCAGGCTCCCGCGACCCAGGCGACGGGCAGGGCCTCGCCGAGACCTCCGCGTGCCCCCCCCCCCCCCCGTGCGGGGAGCACGCAGCCCGAGCCCGCCCTGCCTCCAGCACGGGAGCGAGCCACCCCGAGCGAAGCCCGTGGCCACGCGTGTGCACGCTCACAAGAGACCCCAGGCCGGGTCCGCCGATGCACAGACGCTGCTCGGCGTCGTGGACTTAGGCAACGGGGTGCGGGGCGGCTTGTTACACAGCATCAGGCGGCTGGTGCAAGCACCGGCGACCCCACGCGAAGGCACAGACCGCCCCGGGCCTCCTCACACACAGTTATTACGAGGACCCCAGATGCGCTGACGTGGCAGTAAAGGCAGCAAGGACGACCGCACGTTTACGGGGTGCTTCCACTGCGCCTCGCCCCACAGCAGCGCTTTACGGGGCTGAGTCACTGCCTGGGAAGCGCTTCGCTCAGCACCAGCGAAGGGAAGGGCGAGGCCTGCCCACGCTTGGGGTGTGAATGAGGAGTTTACGGCCAGACACAGAGAGCTGAATCCCGGGCCACTGACCTCCCCCTGGGCCTCGGTTTCCTCCTCTGTCGAAGGGGATTTGATCTGTGGGACTCTGGGACAGTATGTCCATCTGTAAGCCCCTCACTGAGCAGCAGGGATGGCTGGAGCGGCCAATGTTTGCCGAGCACCCACTGTGTGCTGGCCATTGTTTATGCAGCACCCACTGCGCGCTGGCCAGTGTTTACGGAGCATCCACTGCGCGCTGGCCAGTGTTTATGGAGCACCCACTGTGCGCTGGCCAGCATTTACAGAGCACCCTTTACGCACTGGCCAGCATTTACTGGGCATCCATTTTGTGCCAGTCAGCATTTGCTGAGCACCCACTATGCCCTGGCCAGCATTTGCTGAGTACCCACTGTGCACTGGCCAGCATTTATGGAGCACCCACAGTGTGCCAGTCAGCATTTGCTGAGCACCCACTGTGCACTGACCATCATTTACAGAGCACCCACCATGCACTAGCAGCATTTATGGAGCACCCACCGTGTGCTGGCCAGCATTTGCTGAGCACCCACCATGTACTGGCCAGCATTTATGGAGCACCCACAGTGTGCCAGTCAGCATTTGCTGAGCACCCACCGTGCACCAGCCAGTGTTTGCTGGGCGCCCACTGTGCGCCAGGCCAGCAGTGTTCCCAAGGCACAGGCGAGCGAGGGTGGGCTGCCACGTGGAAGTGGCCCCGACAGCCACATAAACACCAGGAGAGTGTGAGTGCAGCCCTGGGGTCAGACCCTCCCCCCCGGGGTCCGCAGCCCGGCCGTGGCTCCAA
Source organism: Dasypus novemcinctus (assembly GCF_030445035.2). Classification (NCBI taxonomy): domain Eukaryota; kingdom Metazoa; phylum Chordata; class Mammalia; order Cingulata; family Dasypodidae; genus Dasypus; species Dasypus novemcinctus. The sequence continues at coordinate 16,836 of NW_026688417.1, read as the reverse complement.
GCCTCGGTTTCCCCACACACCGCAGCCCACACTTGGCCTCGTGCCCACCTGCCCCTTGGAACTGGGCACAGGGCCAGCACCCGCTGCCTGCGGGCGATGGGTGGGCAGCACCCTCCTGCCCCGGGTGCTGAGCAGCAGGCAGGGCAGGCTGCAAGCAGGGGCAGGCCCTCGGACCCCAGGCCAGACCAGGGCCGCCCTCCGGGCGGGGGGCCGCAGGGTGTCTGGAGGGGCCAGCCGAGGAGGGTGGGCTCCCGGGCGCCTGGCTCCCCAGGAGAAGGGGAGAGCAAGGGTCCGCCTGCCCCTCCCTCTGGGGGCGAGAGGAGCCACAGGACCCCGCGGGGGCTCCCTGCAGCCCACAGGGGCTCCCGGCCTGGAGGGGCTCTGCCCGCCCCCGGGGAGGGTTCCTGCCGCCCAAAGCTCCCAGTGCCGTGCGACCTGTGGTGGAAGCTCAGGCTCCTCCTCGGGGCGGGCGGTGGGCCCCTGCAGCAGGATGGGTGGGTGGGTGGGTGATGCACCCCCTGCAGCTGGGCGGGCGGTGGGCCCCTGCAGCAGGATGGGTGGGTGGGTGATGTACCCCCTGCAGCTGGGTGGGTGGTGGGCCCCTGTGGCCTGGGCAGCACAAGGCAGCCACAGATGACACATCTTCGGGTCAGCAAAAGCTGCGTTACAATAAAACTTTATTTACAAAGCGGGCAGCAGGCCGCTCTTGGCCTGCAGGCCGTGGGAGGGGGCTAGTGCTGCTCTGGAAGCCAGGCACGTGGTCCTTCTTGCTTTTGTTGTCACTAGCTTAGCGTGGTCTCAGAACGTTGTCCTTGAGGGGAGGGGGGCGTGCCCCAGCTGCCTCCCCGAGGCCAGTTCCAGCCATCTGAGCATGGGCTGCATGGTGGGGCGGGGTCCAGCCCTGGGGCACTAGCTTAGCGTGGTCTCAGAACGTTGTCCTTGAGGGGAGGGGGGCGTGCCCCAGCTGCCTCCCCGAGGTCAGTTCCAGCCATCTGAGCATGGGCTGCGTGGTGGGGCGGGGTCCAGCCCTGGGGGGCTCTGGGGGGGCGGGCGTTCTGGCAGGACACAAAACTAGATGAGGAGAAAGGTTGGAAAAGGGGGGCTGGGCCCCCGGGGGTGGAAGGAGCCCTGGGGAGGACACAGCCCGGGCAGGGGTCTGGAGGCAGGCGGGCACCTACGGCGTGGGGACTGGGTGGGCAGGAAGGACCAGGTGGGGGCAGGCAGGCGCTGGGCACATGGGTGACCAGTGAGGGGGCTGGGAGGCCAAAGTGGGGGCTGGGAGGACTGGGGGCTGGGCAGGAGGGTCAGGTGGGGCCAAGTGGACTGGGCTGAGCTGGCCACTGTGGGGGAGGTGGGGCGTGCTGGCGGGGTGTCCGGTGGATGGGGGGCCTGGTGCTCAGGGGGGCCTGGGGGACTGTGGGTGCCCTGTGGACAGGGGGGCCTGGTGGACGGGGAGACAAGTTTGTGCACAGGGGGCGTGCCCAGTGGGCGGGGGTGCTCTCTGGACAGGGGGTGCCTGTTGGATGGAGAGTACCCGGTTGGCGTTATGGGGCAGGGCCTGGTGCAGGGGGGTGGGGGGGGCGTGCTCAGTGGGCAGGGGGGGTGGGGATGCCCGGGGGGGGGGCACCTGGTTGGGGCGTGCTCGGTGGGCGGGGGCTGCTGGGGGGGGGGGCCCTGCCGGGGGGGGGCACCTGGTTGGGGTGGGCAGGGGGCGGGGGCTGCTGGGGGGGGCACCTGGTTGGGGCGTGCTCGGCGGGCGGAGGCTGCCGGGGGGGGGGGGCACCTGGTGGGGGGGGCGGGGGCTGCTGGGTGGGGACACCTGGTTGGGGGGGCGGGGGCGGGAGCTGGGGGGGGCACCTGGTTGGGGGAGCGGGGGCGGGAGCTCCGGGGGGGGCACCTGGTGGGGGGGCGGGGGCTGCTGGGGGGCCGCGCCCTCCCCAACGCCGCCCGCCCGCCCCCAGGACGGCCTTCAACAATAACGTGAACATGGCCTACGAGTGCCTGAGCGCCAGCGGGCGCAAGAAGAAGCCGGGGCTGGACGGGCGCACGTACAGCGCGCTGCTGAAGCGCGTGTGCCGGGACGGCGAGGCGCCCGAGGAGGCCGTGGCGCCGCTGCTGCGCAAGATCCAGTGCCGCGACCACGAGGCGGTGCCGCTGGAGGTGTTCCGGGCCGGCATGCTCAGCTGCTTCGTGCTGCTGGAGTTCGTGGGCCGCGCCGCCGCGCTCTTCCAGCTGCTGCAGGACCCGGCGCTGGCCGTGGCCGACCGCCGCGTGGGCCAGGCTGTGCTGGACACGCTGGAGGGCGCGCTGCAGGCCGGCGACAAGGCCGCGGCGCCCGCGCGCTACCTGGAGGCCGGCTCGCGCCTCAGGCCCGACGGCCTGGCCCGGGCCATGGACGGCGCCATGGGGGCGCGGCGGCCCAGCTCGCCCATGACGCGCGAGGAGTTCCTGGAGAAGGCGGCCGCCCTCTTCATCGCCAAGGTCAAGCCGGTGGGCTGAGCCTCCCCCCGCCGGGCCGGGGGCGCTGCGAGGCCCGGCTCGCCAGCACCCGGCAGGGCGCGACCTGGGACCAGGGGGGGTTCCTTGCGTGCGGGGCGCAGTGTGGGAGCCTCCGGGAGGAGCCCGAGGCCCCTGGGGACCCCACACACCAGCATGTCCCCGAGGCCCCCAAAGCCTGGCCGTAATAAAACCCCTTACCAGGCAGACGCGTGCGTGTGCTCTCCCACCTGCGCCAGCGCGTCCCCTGCTGGGGGGTGGGGGGCGGCCGCAGGAGTGGAGCAGCTCCTCCCTGCCCGGGGTGGGGGGGGTGCCTCTGCCTCGGTTTCCCCAGCGGTCAGCCAGGGAGGGCGCCTGGCGCACCGTTTCCACTCTATCACGGCCCCGAGCGCAGCCACGCCTGCCCGCACCTGGCAGGCGGGGTGAGCTCCAGGGGCGAGAAAACCGCGTCAGCGAGGGTCTCCAGGGAGAGCCAGGCGGGCGTGTGCACACAGGTTTATTCTGAGGAGTGGGCTCCCAGGACGGGGACTGGCAGCGCAGGCGACAGCGGCCTTGGAACCTTGCGCCCACAGCCCGCGGGTCGTCTCGAGGCAGCATCTCTTCCGGAGGCCAGTTTTTGCACTCGAGGCCTCAAGCGGCTTGGACAAAGCCCGCCACGTGGCCAAGGGCCACGGCCCTTCCTTCAAGTCCCCTGGCTGACCCTGACCTGCCTGAGAGATTGAAAGTGCGCGAGCGATTGAGGGAAAGAGCTGACGAGCAATTACGCGAGTTAGTGAGTGAATGAGTGAGTTAGCGGATGAATGAGTAAGCAAGCGAATGACTGACTGCACAAGCAAATGAGTGGATGAATTAGCGAGCGAGTGATCGAGCCGATGGGTGAGGAAGTAAGTGGAAGAACGAGTGAGCAAGGGAGCTGACGAGCGAGGGAGCTGCGGCAGCCGTGCGTCGCCCCAAAGCCCAGCGCCCTCCCCGTCCGAGCCTGCCAGCTCCCGGCGAGTGGAGGGCAGGGTGACCACGTGCCCCCTCGGGGAGCCAGGAGCCTCGGTGGCTCTCGTGACGGCGCCCCCCAGCCCTCTCCTGGGGTGCCCGCCCTTGGCCACACCCGCAGTCCACCCGAAAGTGCCACTCTGCCATCCTGAGCTGAACGAAGGGCCGTGACGGGTTCGAACCGGGCCTGAGGACCTTTGTTACGCAGCAGTGGGTGCCCGGCTCGAGTCAGCGTTAGAACGAGCCCAGTGCCCACACGCAGGGGGCGCGCCCCAAGTGCAGTGACGTAGGCGCCACGCGGTAGTGGTGCTGGAGAGCAGCGGAGAACAGGACGTCAGGGAGGGTCCCTGCCCTCCCAGAGCCCGACTCGAGGGGTGGGCGCCGCTCCCTGGTGAGCAGAAACGGGGCGGGCGCGGGTCAGGGTGAGCGGGTGTATCTCTGCCCAGGCCCGCTGCCCCCTCCGCCCCTCCCACGAGCCCCCATGTGCGGCTCACCCGGTGCGGGTCCCTCCAGAGCTGCCTGCGGGTCAGGCTGTGCCGGTCCGAGCCCCCTCCCAGCTCTGCCCTGCCCCGCGCTGCCCGCGTCCCTCGCTGCTCCCCTGGGAACCCGCCGGTCGCCGTCCTGGTTTGACCCTTGCTGGAGCAGCCCCGGAAAGCTGACGCCATTCTGGTGACACCCTCTTTCCATGGCCTCCCCGGCCCCCTGGTCGCCTCGGTCCAGGGCCTCCCCTCATGCGCCCTCCTCTTTGTGTCACGCCAAGCCACCGTGGCTTCAGTTACCACCTGGTGGCCAAGCATTCTCCAGTTCGCGGCTGAGGCGAGGACGCCTCCACGGGGACAGCTCAAGGACTCGCCTGCTGCGACCGAGATGGGCTCCCGCTCAGTCCTCCCGCCTGGCCTCGAGCTCCTGACCCCGGGAGGCTCCTCGTCCACCCGAGCACAGGGGCAGCACCAGGAGGTGCCCCCGCCAGGCCCCCACTGCACCCTACCGACGCTCAGCTGGCCGCCCCTCCTGCCCTCCGCCCCTTCCTGCCTGGTTGGGTCCGGGAGGGCCGCGGAACAAAGCTCTGCAAACACGTGCCTTCCGGCAAAGCGACGTCCTCCGTCTCGGTTCTGGAGCCCAGGTCCAGTCAAGCCCGTGCCTCCCGGCCAGCCAAGGGGACGCGGCCGGGGGACTTGCTCGGGGAAGATGGGGCTGGGGTGGGCACTACGCTGGGAGGACGCCCATTCCTGAGGTCAGGGGTCACGTGCGGGAGCACCTGGGGAAGGGGTCCCTCAGGCCAGCTCAGGTCACCAAGGCAAAAGGCCATGGGGCCACGCCCACCGCACAGGGCGGCCTCGAGCTGCCCTCCCCCCACCCCCTCCACGGCCGAATGACCGGCAGAGTAGGTGGGCACCCCCGGGGACTGGGCCTCAGCCGGGTCGGGGCGCAGCAGGGGTCAGGGCCTAGGCCACACTGGGATGGGGGTCGCCTGAGGGTTGGCCAGGAGGCGCTCCGACCACGGTCAGCTGCTGAGTCCACGCTGTAGGGTGACTGTGAGGCGAGGAGGGGACTCATTTCATCCCCAGCTCTCGTGACTCCGGCGTGTGGAACGGACCCCCAGCCCTGAGCCCCAGCCGCGAGCTCCCCTGGGGACCCCCAGTGCGCGCACAGAACCACCGAGTGCGCCCTAAGCATTATTCGTGCCCGCTTGACCGGACACTGAGCAGCGGCCGTCTAGAGCCCGCGTCTGCGGACCCCTGCCCTCCTGTATGCCCACCCCCCTTTCTACTAGGCCCAAGAATCCCCTCTTCACAGAAGGGAAACTGAGGCTCGGGGGCGGGGACGGGGCCCTCCGCTTATTATCCCTGCCCGACCTCGAGCCCGACCCCCGCCGCCCTTCAGGTGTCACTCCAGAGCAGGGCAGGGCAGGGCAGGGCAGGGTAGGGGACCCCGGCCCATCCCCGGGGCCCGGCCACCCCTCCCCCAGCGCCCCGCCCCGCCGGGGACGTCACAAAAACGGCCCCAAAGCCCCGGCGGGCCGGGCGGGCTCCGGCGCAGCCCAGTCCTGCCCGCCTCCCCGCGCACAGGCGTCCGGGGGTGCTCGTGCGAGCGGGGGGCGGCCGCGACCTCCGAGGGCGGCGGAAGCGCCAAGGCGCCTGCGCGCTCGGCCCCCTCCCTCCCGTCGGCCTCGCGCCCCAAGCGCGGCCGGGGCCGGGGAGGGGGACTCACTTCCCGGCGTGCCCCGCGAGCCAGCGCGCAGGCGCAGTCAGGGCCCGGCCGCGGCGCGCAGGCGCATTTCGGGCCTGGCCGCGGCGCGCAGGCGCAGCGCGGGGCGGGGCGCGCGGGCCGGGCCGAGGCGAAGGCCGGGCGGGCGGCGGCGGCGCCAGAGCGAGTGGAGCGCTCGGGGGCTCCGAGCGGCGGCGGCGGCGGCGGCGGCGGCGGCGTCGCAGAGGAGCAAGGCGGCGGCCCAGGCCCCGGCCCCGGCAGCTCCCTCCCGGCCGGCGCGCGGCCCGGTCCGTCTCGCGAGCCCGCGGCGGCCCCGCGGCCCAGCGCGCCCCCAAGCCCGGGCCCGGGCCCCTCCGCCGCCGCCGCCGCCGCCGCCATGGCCCGGCCGCTGGTGCCCAGCTCGCAGAAGGCGCTGCTGCTCGAGCTCAAGGGGCTGCAGGAGGAGCCGGTCGAGGGCTTCCGGGTGACGTTGGTGGACGAGGGCGACCTGTACAACTGGGAGGTGGCCATATTCGGGCCCCCCAACACCTACTACGAGGGCGGCTACTTCAAGGTGAGCCCCCGACCCGCCCGGGGTCCCCGCGCCTCTCCCGGCCTCCCCGCCTCCACCCCAGCCTGCTCACTCTCTGTTCCGATTGGGTGGGGGGTTCTCACCCACCCCCGGCTGCCCCCTCCCCAGCGCCGGCCCTGCGGAGGAGGTGAGGGCACTCGGGAGACCCCTCCCCCGAGGAGACAAAGCGGCGTCGCGGACGCAGGGTGCTGCTGTCGGGGAACACAGGGCCTGTGGGGCCGGGAGCCAGGCCAGGCCGGGGGTCACTGGCTCGGGGCCCATCGAGGGCCGGGCCGGGCCTTGGCAGCAGGACGGGCTTGGAAAGCGGCCACCCTCGCCCACAGCGAGCCGGCCAGGCCGGCGCGGCCTCGTCCCCAGCTTTATATAACCTGCTTCTCGGGGAGGGCTGGGGCCAGGGCTGCCGGCCTCCCCACTGCCAGCCTTGGCCGAGGTCCTGGGCTCTGCTGGCCCTCCCTCGCCTCAGTCCCTTTCTCGGGTCCTCCGGGACCACGGCTCGAGTCCTGGGCCGTCTCTTCAGTCTTTCACGGTGTAGTTCCGAGTGGGTTCTGCCTCGGGCTTGGTGGCTTTACTGTCTTCCTCTTTTCGTTGCTGGGACAGGGAGGCAGTGCTGTCCCGGGGGCTGGCTGTGTTTCTGTCTGGCCCGACAAAGGACCCCGGCGGTTTCCCAGCTTCTCATCGAGCCCGCCGTGGCCCCGGGAGCCCCTAGTGCAGGAATGCCCCCGCCACTGCCTGTCCTTGCCCTTGGCTAGGGAACTGGGTGGTAGCCCCTGCAGCCAGGCCAGGCCCTGGGGAAAGGGGGCAGCCCCAAGAGACACCTGCGTGTGCGTCTTTGACGAGTGTGGACCCGAGGGCCGTGTCTGCCGGGCAGGTTCTGGGCTCAACAGAGCGCACAGGGTGGGAGACGGGCCACCCGGTGCTCCTCGCCCAGCCCTGCTCCCAGCATCCAGCCTCGGAGCATGCGGCCTAGGAGGATGACGAACGGCCCCCAACCTCTTTTGTCTGCTTGGGGGAGCAGCTGGCCGTGAGGAGGAGGCCTTCACTCACAACGGGGCAGCTCAGAGCCCCAGCCTGAGGCCGGCCGGCACTGGGGGAGACGGGCCAAAGGGATGCCCGTGGGCCCCTGTTGCCTAGCAACCTGGCTGCACAGGACGGGCTGGGCCCTCCGGGGCTGGTCTCCAGGGGTATCCTGGTTTTTAGAGGGCCTTAGGCCTGGGAGGGTGGGCTGCCACCCCCACCTCCCTTCCTGGCTCAGCTGTACCCCTCCAGCCCCTGAGCAGACCCTCTTCCCGCAGGGATGGGGAGACCAGGGGCTGCAGGCCTCTTCCTCCAGGCCACCACCACACCCACTTGTTCACAGGCACGCTGGGGGCAGAGGCAGCCCGGGCAGCGCCAGCCAGGAAGGCAGCAGGAGAAGCCTGAGCCCAGGCTCCTTGCCGCTCATCTGCCTCCCCTACAAACGGGCGCCCCCAAATCCCTCCTGAAGTGTGGCGCTGCCGTGCCGCGGGACCTGGGGCTTCCTGCTCAGCTGCAGGGGCCGGGCGCAGCGGGACCCGGCAGGGCTCCGGCATGGGACAAGTGCCGCCGTGTGGCCGCCTGCCCAGGACCCGTGTTGGCTGATCTGGCCAGACGCCTCGGGGCAGAGCACCGCGTCCGGTGCTGACCCGCATCTGCCTGCAGGGCCTGGCCTGCGGGAGGTGTCAGGAGCATCGGTGTAGCAGTTTCCCAGCCTGGGAAACTGAGGCCCAGAGAGGGCGGGGCCCGAGCTCCTGCCGGCGTGTGCAGCTGTCCGTGGGCACCGCCCGGGCCACATGCGTGCTTAGAGCCCCCGGGCAGTGCCCGTGGCCTGGGCGCAGACCCCTGATAGGCCTTGGGCAGCAGCGCGGGCAGTGCAGGCGCCGTCCCCGCCTTCCCATCGGGCAGCCCCGCGCAGGGTCCTTCCTGAGCCACCCTCCGCGCCCCCTGCCCGCAGGCTCGCCTCAAGTTCCCCATCGACTACCCGTACTCGCCGCCTGCGTTCCGGTTCCTGACCAAGATGTGGCACCCAAACATCTACGAGGTGAGCCCGGCTGGTGCGCGCTTCCCTCTGGAGAGGGCAGAGGAGGGGTGGCCGGGCAGCCCCTGTGGGGGCGTTTGAGCGGCTGCAGGAGCTGGCCACGCTGACCCCCGCCCGCCCGCAGACCGGGGACGTGTGCATCTCCATCCTCCACCCCCCTGTCGACGACCCCCAGAGCGGGGAGCTGCCCTCGGAGCGGTGGAACCCCACCCAGAATGTCAGGTGAGGCCCCGCTCCCGGGGCTTGCAGGGCAGTAGCTGTAGGGTGGGGGCTGCTGGAGGGGCCGCGGGCTCGGCGTGTCCCCAGCTGCGCCCCTTGTGGGGCCCGGGCCGTGAGGGGGGAGCTCGGGTCTCACAGGCTCCCCCAGCGCGGCGGCCCCCGTGGTTGCAAGGCTCCTGCTGGCCAGCGTGGCCGCAGCGTGCAGCAGGGCAGGGCGCTGGGGGCCGAGGCTGACGACCGGCCGCGGCCCCCCAGGACCATCCTGCTGAGCGTGATCTCCCTCCTCAACGAGCCCAACACCTTCTCGCCGGCCAACGTGGACGCCTCCGTGATGTACAGGAAGTGGAAGGAGAGCAAGGGGAAGGACCGCGAGTACACCGACATCATCCGGTAAGCGGGCAGTGCCGGCGTCGCGAGGGCCACCTGGTCGGGCCTGGCCCACGCCCACAGCCCGCTTCCCTCCAGGCGCCTTTCTCTTCCCTCCAGTTAGAACCAGGGGTTCTTTTCACGCTTCGTGGAATGTTTAGGTCATTCCAGGGTCTCAAGAGTAAGCCCACGCCTGAGCGCCTGCCCACCCGTCACAGAGGTCTGCACGTTGCTTTGTTCTGTTGCAAAAACGAGCGATCGACGTGCGGCCTCCGGTGTGTGCGATGCGCAGGCGGGTCGGATCTCACGGTAACGTTCTGTGCCGTCAGGAGGAAGTTGCTGCTGGGATTGCCCCTCGCCCTATAACTTTCAGACCCGGGTTGGGTTGCTGAAGGAAGGGAAGCCACTGCAGGCTTCAGGAAAGGACTTTGACTCGTAAAAAGTCGCCCTTTCTCTGGTTGTGAAAGCAGCACACTCCTTAGCCCTGTGAGCAAACGCGCGTGCGTTCCCGCGGAGGAGCCGCCTGCGGCACAGGCTCTTGGGTGCTGGATCGGAGGCCAAGCTGCGGGTCGAGAGCCGTCAGCTCTGCGAGGGGCCCCCAGCGCCCCTCATCCGTCGTTGTTTCTCACCCGGGCTGTTACCGAGCTGCTTTGTCATGCTCTCGCCGAAGTTGTTTGCCGTTTAACTTTTAACCAAAACACGAATGGCTAAGCACATGCTCACCTGCCGCCCGGCCTCTGCACCCATACGGAGCGCACACCGCGGGCCGGGCACACAGGCACGCGCAGCAGCTCTCCTCGCCCCCCGAGCATCGTCCGCGGGCGACGGCCGTGCCCAGCGTGGACGGGCCCTGCGCTGCATGGAAGAGCCCACCGCAGGAGCCCTCTGCACGGGTTCGGGAAGCGCCAGCTCGTCAGCAGCGGCTGTCGGGGAGGTGGGCCTTTGAGGGTGGAAGGGCTCTGTCGTGCTCGCGGTGCACTGGGAACCCCGCAGTGTGAAGGTAAAGCTGCAGAAACGAGGCTTCCAGGGAGAAGGCAGCACATGTACGAAACAGACGTAACGCAGATAAACGTGGGGTAGGCGGGGTCCCGTGAGCCGCGCGGTCGACGTCTTTCTCTCCTGGACCCTGACTTATCAGGAACGGGGTTAGGCCGTGCGTGCCGCCTCGTGGCCTGCCTCTCTTCCCCGTGGGAAGTCCATCCCGTTTTGGCCTCACGGTTCAGTGAGTCTGGGCAGCTGCACTTGCGCCCAGAGGTGCCCGCGCCCTCTGCAGCCTCTCCCACCGCTGACCAAAGGCCTCTGAGTGGCAGATGAGCAGCCGCGTGCCCGGCTTGCTTTTCCTTGTCTGCGCGTTGTCATTGTTTCCACACCTGCAGCCCTCTCGTCCTGCTGCGTGTGGCGAGTCCTGGCCTGGGCGCCCCGTGCCCTCCCGAGTGCGTCGCTGCACGTGTGGCCGCAGCCCGCCTGCAGGCCCGGCAGTGGGGGTAGTTTTCCGTGAACAGGGTTTTCAGGTCCACCTTTAACTCCGCACGTGTTGTGTGTCCACGGCCCCCACCTGCGCTCAGGTGTCTCTTCTCGCAGGTGGTGGCGATGGGGCTGCCCACGAGCATCTGCGCTGGCCCCGGCCGTTCTGCGCGTCCCGGCACGCAGCGCCGAGGGGCGCGCTCCAGGGCAGTGCCATTGGGCGAGGGGAGCGCCCACAGGGTGGGGCTGCGCGGGCCTGCTGGGCTTGTCCCCGGGGGCTGTGCCGGGGGGGGGGGGGGAGGCGAGGACTGGGGGCCGAGCCTCGGGCCTGCTCCCTCCTGGCCACCCCCGGGAGGCGCCTCTTGTCCCGGGTCGTGGTCTCGGCAGCAGGCGTGCTCGGTGGGTTGCTCAGGGCTCGTCGCTGGCGCTGGCCCCTCCTGCGCCGCCCGGGTCCCGGCCCTGGGGGCCGTCGGTCCCCCATCCCTTGCTCCTCCCGCTCGAGGCCCTCGACGAGCCTCTGGCCGCGGGGCCTGTCTCCTCGCAGCCGTGCCGAGGGTCTGCAAGGCTCTGGCCGTGCCCACCCGCGCCTGCTGCGCGCTCCCCTCCCTGCCGGCGGGCTGCCCCTTCTCCGCCCTGGTCAGGCCTCGCTGGAAAGAGCCCGAGTGGGGCGCGGGGTGGGGCGTGGGGCGGGGCACGGTGCCAGCCTCACGCGCCTGCACCCCCAGGAAGCAGGTCCTCGGGACGAAGGTGGACGCTGAGCGTGACGGCGTGAAGGTGCCCACCACTCTGGCCGAGTACTGCGTGAAGACCAAGGCGCCCGCGCCCGACGAGGGCTCGGACCTCTTCTACGACGACTACTACGAGGACGGCGAGGGCGAGGAGGAGGCTGACAGCTGCTTCGGGGACGACGAGGACGACTCGGGCAACGAGGAGTCCTGACCCCCGGCCGGAATAAACTTACAGATTTTACCTCACACTGGGACCGGGACCTGTATGGGGTCGGCGGGCGCCCCCAGACTCTACCTCATGGAGGTCCGCGTGGGTTCCCTCCTCAGCTGTTCCGTTCTAGGCCTCCTTCCCTCTCCGCGTCTGTTCTGGGCGTTCTGCAGCAGAGACGCGGGCGGCCGGCCCCGGCCTGGCCCCGAGGTGGAGCCCGTGCTCCCCGGGCCGCCTCGAGCTGCCGGCAGGGGCCCACGGAGCCAGAGGCGCGGCTTCCCCGGGCTGGCGTCTGGCTGCCCCTTCTCTGCTTAGATTTGTTTGAAATCTGAATAAAGCCGCTTTATGAGACGTGGGAGCCTCTGCTTGGCCCCAGCCAGGAGCGGAGGGCGGCCCAGGGCCTCAGCTGTGGCGGCTGCTTTCCTCGGTGCTGCCCAGGCGAGCAGCTCCTCCCCTGGGGCAGCAGGGGCCTTAGCCCGGCCCGCCGGCCCCAGCCCCAGGGGCTCCGCTGGGAGCACGCGCCGCGCGGGGCCCGGGTTCTCCAGGTGCCACGTGGTCGGCAACTCCACACCAGGTTGCGCATTTGGGTAACTGGAAGGTTCCAGAACGCACTGGATTCGGGGCCCAGGAAGGTCTCAGCTCCCAGGTTCCTGCTGCGCCCACACGCCTCAGGCGCTCCGTCCACACAGTCGAGGGACAGCTGGGCTCCCCCACGCCCCCAGTGGGCGCAGGCCACAGGCCTCGGGGACCCAGCAGAGCTGCCTCCCCAGGGACCTGGGAGGGCCTGCTGCGCACCGGGCGGGCTGTGCCTGCGGCTCTGCCCTTCCACGGGCTGGGGGCGGCCCTGGGGTGAGGCCGGGTGCGCACACGAGGCCCCGCCCCCTGGGTGCTGCCCACCTCCCAGACAGGGTGGGGCCAGGCCCCCACACCCCCCTTGGGCGTCAGCCAGAGTGCGAGCGCAGGCGCCGTCGACTTGGGGCACCAGGTAGGGAAGCCCCTGGGGCACGTGCATGCCCACCGCCCTGCGGCGTCTGCCTCACAGCAGCAGGAGGGGGCCTGCGGGGGCCTCCGGGAGCCCCTCTGGAGTCACCCCCACCCCGAGGCCCGCGGTCCTCACCGCCTCTCCCAGCACCGCCACCACCAAGACTGGAAGTGCCGCCAACCCTTCCTGCGGACTCCGCCCGCCCTTCCCGGCTGCTCCTGCCCACATCAGACCCCCCGGCCCTCCCGCCGCGCAGGGTCCAGGGGCCGGGATCAGCGGGCGGCTCGTCTCTGCGCCACAGTCCTGGGCACGGCTGGAGTCGTGGCGGCACCTCTGCTCTCAAGTGTGTGCCCACAGCGTGCCCCGGGGCACCTGCGACGCTCCAGCTTCCTCTTACGTGGACACGGGCTCCAGGGCTGGGGTCCCCGGTGCAAGGCCTGGGCCGGCCGGGAGGTCCCATAGTGGCCCTGCTGCATCCCCATGGGACGGGGAGCCGGCGGCCGTGCTGTGGGACCGCCCGTCCTCGCCACGCGCCCCTCAGCCGCCCCCACGTGCGCCCAAAGCTGCCGACCGCGGGGCGCAGGCGCCTGGGCCGAGCTCTGGGGTGCCTGGCTGCGGGTGCGCAGCCTCGCGTCGGGAGCCTCGGCGTCGAAAGCCTGAGACGGTCGGAACGGCTGCCCTGTCCCAGTCTGAGTGCAGGTAGGCGGAGTATGTGCGCAGGGGACCCAGCGCAGGGTGGACTCTCCTCCCTGTGCCCTTGGCGTGCCTGTGCTGCACCGGCGCCTCCCTGCTGCTTGTCTGGGGCCTGCGGGCCGCGCTCTTCAGTGCTGCTACCCCCTGAATCGCCCCTGGCCTTGCTCCCTGCTCAGCAGGGCTCGGCAGCGAGCTCGCCTGCCACCCCCGTCGCCTGCGCCTGCGCCTCTCGGGCGGGTCCAGGGAGGAAGCCCATGAGGCGGGCCTGACGGCGCCCGGGGCTGGCGGCCAGCAGCCTCTGCGGCTGCATCTTGGCTTTGCCCCACCCAGGCGGCAGGCACAGGGCCCCGAAGCCACGGCCTGGCAGTGCCGTCACAGGTCCTCGAGCAGGACGAGGGAAGGCCGGAGGGGCGCCTCGCCCGGGCTGCGCGGATGGAGGGCCGCGGCCCGGAGCTGGAGAGGCCAGGAACCCCACGGCACCTCCGCTTGCACCCCGGAGGCCCGTTAGGGCTCCTGAATCCCAGAGCAGTCAGTAACGCGAGGCCTGTGGCCACCGGGGCAGTGGCCGGACGGCCTCTCAGCCCCAGCCCCACTCGCCGAGTCCAGGACCCCCGCCTGCACCCCAGCCCACCCCACCGGCTCCGAGCCCGCAGAGCGAGGACTGGCTACCCAAATCGCCTGAGCCTGGCTGCGCTGTTGTTGATGCGGCGTGGGTCGGCCGCCCTCCCTGGAGCTGGCCCGTGGCCCGAGGATGGCACCCGGTGGCCCCTGGCCGGGGGGGCCAGGTGAGCTTCCCCAGGGAAGGACCACTGCAGGCTCCAAGACCCCCGCCTTCAGCGTCCTTGCCCCAAACCGGAGCTGACCCAGGTGTCCACCGGCTGATGGACAGGAGCAAATGGGGGCCGCGGGGCGCTGGAGGAGCCATTTCTAGGGACTTTCCCAGAACTTTCCTGCTGTGATGGAAACAAGGTCAGCAGTTCTCGGGGTGCGCGGCGATGCTCCCACAGCCAACGCTCGTGGAAACCGCTAAGACTCAGCTTCCCGCTGTAAGTAAGTTGTACCTCGTGAGAAAGAGCCACGAGGAAGGGCAAGTCAGCCACAGGGGCCCAGCCCAGCAGGGAGCGCCGCACAAGCGGGGGAGCGGGCGGGGGCGCCAGCCGGCTCCAGGCAGCGCTGCGGCCGCCAGGTGAGGGGGGGGGGGCGGCTCCCCGCAGGCTGCTCCGCCGGGAGCGGAGGGTCTGAGCCGCGTGCGGGTGAGCGTCGTCCCGAGTGAAAGACCCCGACAGCCAAGCGGGCGCCTCCGCCGGCGGGAGACGCCAAGACAGGCAAGTTCTCAGGCAGCGGAGGGGAGGAAGGGGCTGTGGCGAAGGGTGCGGCAGCTCAGGCCGGGAGGGAGGCGGGTTGCTCAGCAGTGTCCGTAACACCACCAGGTCATGCACGAAAACGGGAAGAGGAGAAAGAGAAGGAAGAGCAGCCAGCGCAGTGCAGTGGTGAGCACGCGGTCCCGATCAAAGTGCTTTTAAAAAGCATGTGAGCGCTGCCCGGATATGGCCGGGGGCAATTTTTAAATTTTTAGGTGTGATAGCAGCAACGTGGTTTCATTTTGGAAGAGCCTATGTCTATTAAAATCACTTTCTAACACGTTTATGGGTGAGATAAAGGGGTGGTGGTGGGGAGGAGGTGGGCTCCTCGGCCGGGGGGGCCCATGCACGCACAGGAAGGCGGGGCGCAGGGGGTGGGCAGCGGGTGCAGAGGGTGGGCTCTGCAGACAGGGCCGTGCACGCACAGGAAGGCGGGCGCGGGGGGTGGGCAGCGGGTGCAGAGGGTGGGCTCTGCAGACAGGGCCGTGCACGCACAGGAAGGCGGGCGCGGGGGGTGGGCAGCGGGTGCAGAGGGTGGGCTCTGCAGACAGGGCCGTGCACGCACAGGAAAGGCGGGCGCGGGGGGTGGGCAGCGGGTGCAGAGGGTGGGCTCTGCAGACAGGGCCGTGCACGCACAGGAAGGCGGGCGCGGGGGGTGGGGCAGCGGGTGCAGAGGGTGGGCTCTGCAGGACAGGGCCGTGCACGCACAGGAAGGCGGGCGCGGGGGGTGGGCAGCGGGTGCAGAGGGTGGGCTCTGCAGACAGGGCCGTGCACGCACAGGAAGGCGGGCGCGGGGGGTGGGCTCCTCTGCCGGGGGAGCGTGCACCCACAGAAGCTGCACTCCACCCCGGGAGCAGGATGGCACCGTGCTGGTCCCCCGCTGCTGCTGCTGCTGCTGGCCCTGGGGGCACTCTCAGCAGGTGAGTGGGAGCCAGGAGGGGCAGGGTGGGGAAACTGAGGCCGGAGGCTTTAGGGCCCGGAGGGTCAGCAGGTGGTTGGGGCAAGAGCGGGGCTGGAAACGCTGACTCGCCCCCAGGGGATGAGGCACCCGAGCTGAAGCACCCCCACACAAGCCACGGTGCGCAAAGAGAGGGCACGCCTTTGCTGGGATGTTTCTGGAAGGCCCAGGAAAGTGGGGAGGGGCCGAGGGGCGGGTGAAGGGGAGCTCCGCGGGGCACCAGCTCGGCTGGAGCTGCCAGTTGCACCCAAAGCACCAAGTTGAAAGGTACGGTTTCTTCTGGGGTGAAGATATTCTGGAACTTGCTAGAACCACAAACTGTACACCTTAAAGTGTGGCTCCGCACCTCTGCCCCCTGCTCTCAGACGCAGGCAGCCGGTCTCCACAAGAGAAAAGTAGGTGTTGCATGGTGTGGGAGTTACGACTCAATAACGGTGTTTAAAAAAAAAAAGAACGGATGTGGCTCGAGTGGCCGAGCGCCTGCTTCCCACCCGGGAGGCCCCAGCTTTGGCCCCCGCGCCCCCTAAAGACACACGGGCGACAAGCAAACAAACGAGAAAACCAGCTCGGGTCGGTGTGGCTGGTGGTTGAGTGCCGGCCTCCCACACACGAGGCCCCGGGCTCAGGCCCCGGCCCCCAGTACCTTGAAAGAAGGGTTTCGCAGTGAAGACCGGGCTTGAGCCAAGCAGGGGCCCCACGACGGGCCGCGAGCGTCGGGACAGACGTGAGCGGGATGCCCTTGCCCTTGGACGTCACAGTGACTCGAGAAGAGCCGTGCTTTCCCTTCCCGGGTCCGCGGCTGCAGCGTCGCCCAGAGTCACTGCATCGGCTTCCCTGTGTCCATCTCTCCCTGTCCCTCCGTCCCTTTCTCAGTCTTTCTCCGTCTCCGGCCCTCTCCCTCTCCCTCTCCCTGCCTCTCCCTCTGTTTCTCTCCCTCTCTCCCGTCTCTCCTCCTCTCTCCCCCTCTCCCTGTCTCTTCCTCTCTCCCTTTCTCTCCCTGTCTCTCCCTGTCTCTCTCTCCGTCTCCCCCTCTCTCCCCCTCTCTCCCAGTCTCTCCCTCCCTCCCTGTCCCTCCCTCCCTCTCTCTCCCCGTCCCTTCTTCTCTCTCTTCCTGTCCCTCCCTCTCTCTCCCGTCCCTTCTTCTCTCTCTTCCTGCCCCTCCCTCTCTCTCCCCATTTCTCCCTCCCTGTCTCTCCCTCTCTCTCCCCCTCCCTCCCTGTCCCTCTCCTCTGTCCCTCCCATCTCTCCCTCTCTCCCCATCTCTCCGTCTCTCTCCCTCTCTCTCCCCATCTCTCCCCCTCTCTCCCGTCTCTCTCCCCCTCTCTCCCCTCTCTCCCTGTCTCTCCCCCTCCCATCTCTCCCATCTCCCTGTCTCTCCCAATCTCTTCCTGTCTCTCTCCCCATCTCTCCCTCCCCATCTCTCCCCCTCTCCCCCCTCTCCCTGTCTCTCCCTCCTTCCCTCCCTCCCAGTCCCTCCCTCCCTCTCTCCTCCTGTCCTCCCTCCTCTCCTCTCCCAGTCTCTCCCTCCTCTCTCTGTCTCCC